>NC_046163.1:36448766-36748766 GCF_011064425.1 Rattus rattus | reverse complement strand
AACTTTCCAGCATGAGCAATGTGAACATATACAGGAATTGCCTCAGCCTTTTTCAGTTGTAAAACTGAGTGCTGTTGAGACTGAGTCTTCCTCTGCATTTCAGGCTGACCTGGAACTCACTATATAGCCCAGAGTGGCTTAAAATCTGTGAACATTCTCCTGTCATGGATTTCTGCATGGTGGGATTATAAGCATAAGCTACCATACTCAGCTTTTGAGTACTCATAATGTTAAAACAAATGTACAGTGGTGTTCTATACTGTTAGGTGAAATAAATGACTGTCATTATTGAGAAAGAGAAAAGGACCTCACATGACTAAGACAGTAGGCTTGCTGAGATTACTGAAGTGGCAAGGCAGTGGCTTCTGATTCTTTGTTTTTATTAGGAAGAAGGATGAGGTAAGTTGGAGCAGAGGGTTTTATGTAATTGTTCTTTACAGTTGCTCTCTTCAGTAGCAAAGTGATTTGATCACCTTTTAAGTAGGTTAACCACGAACAAGCATCAACTAATGTCTTGAGTTAATCCAGGAAAAAAAATCTAGCCATTTGCTCTCTTATTCTACTTTATTAAAAACAACTTTCAAGTAACTAGAGATGTTTGGTCTAGTTAACTAGGAAGTTTGAAGTATGCTGAGGGCACTACTGAAATTGCTTCACTGGTTTTGGCAGAGGGAAAATTGCTCTCTGATGTTTGTGAAGAAAAAAACAAAAGCAAAAACAAGCCCCCCCCCCCCTTCCTGAAGGCTACCAAGTACTGCAGAAGAACAGTGGTTTATCTTCTGGTGAGAAGGCAATCTTGAAGAAGTACATGAAGGAAAGTAGAAAGAAACAGCAAGATGTTTATGAATATAATAAGAAAACACAGCCTCCTTTGTTAGATTGCTGTATTTTGTTTGTACATATGTTTTGCCTGCATGTGTGTGTATGTACCACATGTGTGCCCGGTATTGTGGAAGTCAGCAAAGAAGTTGCTTCAGCTCCCCTGGAACTGGAGTTAACGGACGATTGTGATTCATATGTGGATGCTGGGGATCAAACCCAACTGATTTTCTACGAGAGTAACAAATGTTTGTAACTCTGAACTATCTCTGCAGTTCCTGTTTGCTAGATTATTATATAGAAGTTGTTATCTTTCTGCTGTAATTCGGATATTTTAAATTTTCTTTTTCTTATCCAATTACTCTTCATTTGCTTTGCTTCTAAGGTTCTATTGGACTGTATACATTAATAATGATCTTCAATATGGTTCAAGCTCTAGTCTCTATGTTGCCTGCATTTCTGAGGCTAAGGGTTTGATAATACTTATGTACATAAAGTGGGATTGTGGACCATTTAGAGAAGAAATATCTAACAAAACAAAAACCCAAAATTCAGAATAGTGTGAAAAGTTAAAAAGAAACTTTATTGACTTTCAAGTCAATAGTTCTGAGTCTGTCAAAACAGTTTTAAAAAAATGTCCTTGCCAGAGAGAAACTGGCTTAGGAAGTCCAGCTTATTTCCAAAATTGGAGACAAAGTCCACAATTTGTCAGGATTGGAACTCTTAACCTCGGATTCCTTAGCCTCCTGATTTAGCTTCTAGATCTCACTGCTTCCCTTAGGGAGATGACCTTTCAAAGCTGAAGGTTAGGAAAACTCTACAGTGAGAAATACCAGATTGTGAGTTTCACAGTCTTTAAGGGAAATGCTAGAAGTACCATTACCTAGGTAACAGAAAACAAAAATGAACAAAACATCCACAAAGGAGGAGGAGATGATAATTGCAGCAATCCTTTGGAGGTAGACAAGGCCCGTGCTTTTCACCTCCTGTATCTTAGTTCTTTAGGCTTAGATTCTTTTAAACTGTGATCTGAACTGATCCTTTAAGGAAGGACAAATGTTATGTATGTGATGGGAAAACTAGATATACCTAGTTAACTTTTTACCTTACCCTTTAGTTTCTAAGTTCCAGGACACATAATCATTACATTTAATATTTTGTAATTGTAAATGGTAAGTTGCTTAATGTGAAAAATTTTGAAATTTGTAAAATCCAAAGAAAATTTAAATCATCTGCAAATCTGTTTCTCAGAGGTAACTATTCTATAATGTTTTATTCCATTTTTTTTCCTGTGTACATGTTTGGTGTTATACTGTGTGTGTAATATTAAAAGTATGTTTTCAAATATACTTTTAGTTGAATTTTTTTAGAAAATAGGCAATACTTTTTTGTTTCAAAATTTAACAAGAATAAATGAGTATTTCTTGAGTTGTCACTTACCCCTTCTGACTCATCCTTCTGCTTGCCTTCTCTAATCAATAAATCATTGAAAACTTATCTTCCTGCTTCAAGTCAAGTATACAGAGGGAAAACTTAAAATTCTGCATTAAATAGAAACCAAGAAATTTAGTTAAAACAACAATAATAAC
Source organism: Rattus rattus (assembly GCF_011064425.1). Taxonomy (NCBI): domain Eukaryota; kingdom Metazoa; phylum Chordata; class Mammalia; order Rodentia; family Muridae; genus Rattus; species Rattus rattus. Next base: position 36,746,358 of record NC_046163.1, on the reverse strand, counting down.
AAAACAGAAACCTGGACTGGAATGGTAGTGCTGTTATCTGTAATTTCTGTATTCGGAAATCATCTGTAAAGACTGATGCAGGGGAATTGCTTCAGGTTTAAGGGCAAACTAGTCTACATAGTGAGTTCCAGACCAGCTTAGATTATACAATAAGACTTGTTTTTATTTTTTTTTTAAAGCATGATTTTCATTTCATGATTATTTTATTTCATGGTGAGCCAACAGGAGTGCAGGGGTCTGGAGTGAGTTTTTAATTGCTTTATATTTGGACTGATAGCACCATAAGATTTTTACCGTTTATATTCAATATGTGACAATTCATTACAAGGATTGATTCGATCTATAGTTTAACTTATTCCTCTCTCCCTAGTTAATAATATGTTTGGTACATATATTTTCTATCACTTTGTGAAGAGATTCCTCTTTTTTTTTTTTTTCCAAGACAGGGTTTTTCTGTGTAGCCCTGGCTGTCCTGGAACTTACTCTGTAGACCAGACTCGCCTCAAACTCAGAGATCTATCTGCCTGTTCTGCCTCTGCTTCTTGAGTGTTGGAATTAATGGCCTTGTGCCACCATTGCTTGGCTGAGTTCTCAGTTTTTAAAGGATATAATGCATAGGTGAGTCACAGTCAAGAGATTTAGGGAACATAAGTCATTTCTTCACTTGGCTAGAGAAGTAATTAATCATGCAAAAGTGAGTCCTAAAGATATTTGGTAAAGTGTGGTGGTCAGTAACTGAGCTCTGATGTAGTTTTTTCTTTTGACAGAGAATGAATAATACCATTTCTACTATCTAGTTTGTGGTTACATTTGTTATAACATATTTGTTTTCAAAGGTTCGTCTTCTTGTTTTCTAAATGGTTTTAGCAGCATTTTTTTTTAAAGATTTATTTATTTTACACATATGAGTACATGTACGCTGTCTTCAGACACCAGAATAGGGTATTGGATCCTATTACAGATGGTTGAGCCACCATGTGTTTGGTGGGAATTGAACTCAAGACCTCTGGAAGAGTAGTCAGTGCTCTTAACTGATGAACCATCTCTCCAGCCCTAGCAGTATGTTTTAATCATAGCTTCTCTGCCTTTTTCAGAACTGATACTGAGTTCTTCATTTATAAACTGCAGGAATTAAAATGAAGATGCTAAAGTAACAAGTTCTTCTGTATTAGTTCGTTGTTATTTTGAAATATATATTTCCAAAATTTAATCTGTTAGTACAATTTTAGTGATATTGAAATACTCAAATTGTATAATTATTACACCATCAGTATATACTTAAAATCTTTTTATGATCTGCAACAAAAATTCTGTACCATTAAATAATAATTCTGTCTTGCATATCTTCATCCTAAATGCTGGTAACCTTTGTTCTAGTTTTTGTGTTAGTGAGTTATCTATTTTATGTACCTCATATTCATAAAATTATATATTTGTTTTCTGGTCATGTTTACCATGTCTATCATGAAGACTCATTTTATCAAAATTTATTCTTTATCATGACTGAATTCTATTACATATGCTGCATTTTGCTTTTCCATTTATCTGCTGATGGACACTTGAGTTGTGTTCACATTTAAGTCACTGAAGTGCTGTTATAAGCTTTGGTATATAAATATCTGTTTGATTTTCAGCTTTTCATTCTTAGGTGATAACCCCCTATGACTGGACTACCTTTATTTTTCTAGTTTGTAGATGTACCTAGAGGTAGGTTTGAATATACTAACTTGGGTTTATGGTGGTTCTGTTTATGGTTCTTTTGTAAAACTGCTAGCTTTTCATAGTAGCTGAACTGTTTAAAAATCTTGTCAGCTATAATATATAAGGACTTTAGTTTGTCCCCATCATTGTCAACTCCTAGTATTTCCTTTTGATATTAACCATCTTGAAACAGTTTTGATTGTTCCTATGTTGACTATTACTCATGAGTATTGGTCATTTATATGTTGTTTAGAAATTGACGATTCAGTCCTTCTGCATGAATTCTTGTTGGTGTTTTTCAAATTGTCAGGTATAGCATTGATTTATGTATTAATCTAATCTCTAGTCACAGTCACAATCATGAGCACGATCATAATGATGAGTGAAATCATGGAGTGTTCATTATGAACCAGCTGCAGTGCCGAGTGAGTACCTTATCCCTATCGTAGTGGATTGTTTTTAAAGACGTTAGAAATACTATGCAAGCATGAATGTCACAACAGTTTCCCAGGAATTGACTTTCCTTCTGCCACGTGAGTCCTGGGGATTGACCCTAGATTGTTGGCAGGTGCTGTGACTCAAGTCGAGTCGTTCAGCTGCCTAGTTTAATGAGTCTTTGTAAGTCATTGTCAGAAGAATAGTGTTATTACCATGTCCCATAGATGAAAAGTCAGAGGCATGAAGATAAAAGTTAACTTGCCAAGAGTGACACAGCAGGCAAGGGACTGGTGTGAAAAACCCGGGTTCTTCCTGAGAGACACAGCCAGAATACAGCAATCCTGAGAGACACAGCCAAAATACAGCAAATACATAGTATTTGCTGAACTGAACTGAGAACGGGACCCCCGTTGAAGGAATCAGAGAAAGGACTGGAAGAGCTTGAAGGGGCTCGAGACCCCATATGAACAACAATACCAACCAACCAGAGCTTCCAGGGACTAAGCCACTACCCAAAGACTATACATGGACTGACCGTGGGCTCCAACCTCATAGGTAGCAATGAATATCCTAGTAAGAGCACCAGTGGAAGGGGAAGCCCTTGGTCCTGCCAAGACTGAACCCCCAGTGAACATGATTGTTGTGGGGAGGGTGATAATGGGGGGAGGATGGGGAGGGGAACACCTATATAGAAGGGGAAGGAAGGGGTTAGGGGGATGTTGGCCTGGAAACTGGGAAAGGGAATAACAATTGAAATGTAAATAAGAAATACTCAAGTTAATAAAGATGGAAAAAAACAAACAAACAAACAAAAAAACCGGGTTCTTCTTGGATTTGTTTATAAACACTGTACAGTTTGGCTCCTTACAAATAACTTTAAAAATTTGTAAATTATAACAAGGAAACTAGTGTATGTTAATTTAGAACTCGCTACTGTAGTTCACTTGTGAGTTTTAGTCAGCACCATTACTGCACAGTAAAGCCATTGATTATGCTGGATGTGTTTTCAAAGCCATGGCTCCATAGAGCATCTTCATGGACTGTGGAGGATTTATCATGTAGGCAATATGAAAAAGCTGTGTGTGGGTGAGTGGTACAGAAAAGGTTCTCTAAAATTCATTTTTTATTCATATTGTAAAATATTCTTATATAAAAGCATATCTTTCTAAGCCTCTTTGTGTTTAATCAAACTAGTGAAAGTACTGATCATTTAGAAGGTATAAAATCTTAAAAGACCCTGAGTTGGTTTGTCTTAGTAATAACTGTGGCCAGTTCAATAATAGGAAGTAAGTTAAGAATCTAATTTTCTGATTAATTCATGAGTTTTAAAAAACTGTTTAATAAGAAGAAATTGATAGAACAAACCACACATGTTTAGAGTATAGCAATGTATTTTAAAATATGTAAGTGACCCTGAAATCATCCATACAATCAAGAAGGAAACATCTGACTCTTTTCCCCTGTTTTCCAATTCCAATTTCCCAGTCTCATCTTCAGCCCTGTAGCAGACTACTTGGAGGGTTTTGTCCTTTCCTCTGACCCTACTTATTCCCTGGGGACCTTGCGTAACTTTGTGACAGATCCAGCTTTTCTCCATCCTATGGACCCTTTCAGTGTCCCCTCCCCAATTCTAGTCCATTCCCATTCCTTTGTGTCAGCCCACAACTCTAGAAATATGATCTAGTTCTACCTGGGACCCCCAGTGGCTACTTCTGTCAGGGATCCAGAAGCTCTCTGTATCATGCAGCCCATAGCCACAACATTCTGCTAAGATTCAGAGAAGGCAACAGAAACAAAGGAACAGAAAACCTACCCAACAAAGATAAGACCAGATATCAGTATCACAAACATCCCAAAATCAGATGCCTAGACACCAGCCCAGAAACACAATCAATATTAATCAGTATACCTCCATCAGAACCCAGCAACCCTCAGGCTCTGAGAAACACAATATACTTGAAACATAAGACAAGGACTTCAAATAGCTATTAAAAAGATGCTCAAGGACCTTAAAGAGGAAGTGAACAAATCCATTAATTAAATCTATGAAAATACAGTGGGATGAAGGGAAGAAAACAGTTCAAGACATGAAAGTAGAAATAGGGCCACTAAAGAATATCCAAACTGAGGGGATACTGGAAATGAAAAATTTATGAAGTTAAAACTTTAGAGGTAAGTCTAACTAACAGAATATAAGTCGTGGAAGGGAAGAATCTGGGACATTGAAGATAAGATAGAATAGATGAATACCTCAAATAATGTTAAATATAAAAAAATCCAAGTACAAAACATTCAGGAAATTTAAAACAACATGAAAAGACCAAATCTGTGATTAATAGAAATAGAAGAAATGCAGGTCAAAGGCACAGAGAATACTTTCAACAAAATCATAGAAGAAAATTTCCCTAACCTAAAGAAGGAAGTGCACGTCAAGGTATAAAAAGTACACAGAACACCAAATAGACTGGACCAGAAATGAAATTCCCCACAACACATATTAGTCAAAACTTTAAACATACAGAACAATAACAAAACGAATATTAAGTCTCAAGGGAAAAAGACCAAGGACCATATAAAGGCAGATGTGACTTTTCACTAGATACTCTAAAAGCCAGAAGGGCCTAGAAGGATGTTCTATAAACTTTTAAGAGACCACAGATGCCAGCTAAGAATACTATACCCAACAAAACTTTCAATCACAGTAAGGAGAGAAAACCAAAATAGAATAACATTCCATGATAAAACCATCTTTAACCAGTAGCTGTCTGCAAATAAGTTGCTAGAAGGAAATCTTGGACCTAAAGAGGTAAACCATATCCAAGAAAACAAGGAATAAATAATCTTAGACCAGCAAATCAAAAGGTGTGTGGGGGGGGGCATACTGTAAAATTGTAGGAATCAATAAATACAGCCCATTGGTAACTCTCAGGATTAACTGTCTCAATTCTCTAATAAAAAGACATAGACTAACAGATTGGATTTGAAAACACACATAGGATCCATTCTTCTGTTGTATCCAAAAAACATACCATAACATCAAGGATAGAAATCACCTTAGGGTAAAAGGATAGAACAAGATATTCCAAGCAAATGGACCCAAGATGCAAGCTGGTCTAGCCATTTTACTATCAGACAAAATAGACTTCAAACCAAAACTGAACAGAAGAGATAAGGAAGGGCACCATATACTCATCATAGAGCGTCCTTCTCTATCTCTTCTGTTTATCTCTTGGGTTGCTTCTAAATATGCCCCAGTTTATTAATGTAAAACTAGTACAGCTTAAATCACATATGGTCCTTCACACAGTGATAGAAGGTGACTTCAATACCCCACTCTCATCAATCAATAGACATCCAGTCAAAATCTAAACAGAGAAATGCTGGAGCTAAATTATGTCACAAACCAAATGGACCTAACAAATATTTACAGAACATTTTGCTCCAATGCAAAATAAAATACCTTCTCAGCAGCTCATGGAACTATCTCAAAAATTGACCATATACTTAGACACAAAGCTAGTGTCAACAGATACAAGAAAATTGAAGTAACATCCTGCATTCTATCTGACCACCGTGGATTAAAACTGGATATCAGCAAGAACAGAAAGCCTACAAACTGATAGAAATTGAACAACTCACTACTGAATGACAAATGGGTCAAGACAAAAATTAGGAAAGAAATTAAAACATTTTTAAAAATTGAATGAAAATGAAACCACAACATACCCAAACTTAAGGGACAAAATAAAGGCTATTCTAAGAGGTAAGTTCAGAGCACTAAGTGCATGTATATCATATGCGCACGCGCGCGCGCGCGCACACACACACACACACACACACACACACACACAAACACATATTTGGGTTGATCTCATACTAGTAACTTAGCACACTTGAGTGCTCAGGGCTGAAATCAATAAAATACAAACAAGAAACAAACATGCAAATTATCAGTGAAACGAAGAGTTGGTTCTTTGAGAAGATCAGTAAGGTTGACTAACCCTTAGCAAAGTTAACTAAAAGGTCAAAAGAGAATGTCGAAATTAACAAAATTAGAGCTAAAAAGTGGGTCATAACAACAGACATTAAGGAGATTCATAAGGACATACATTAACAACCTATACTCCGCCAAATAGTGAAATCTAAACCTTTTACAATAGCCTCAAATAACAAAATATCTTGGTGGTAACTCTAACCAAACTTTACATGATAAAAACTTTAATTTCTTTAAGAAGGAAAGAAAATATCAGAAGATGAAAAGATCTGTGTTCATGGATCAGTAGGATGAATACAGAAGAAATAGCCATCCCACCAGAAGCAATCTACAGATTCAGTGCAAGCCCCATCAGATTTCAACAAAGTTCTTCACAGATCTTGAAAGGACAGTTTTCAGCATCATATGGAAACAGAAAAATCAGGATACTGAAAACAATTCTGAGTAATAAAAGAACTGCTGTCACTATTCGAGATCTCAAATTGTACAACATAGTTGTAGTAACAAAGCCAGCATGGTACTGACATAAAAGCAGACATGGTTTTTTTCCAACCAACTTTAATATTTAATTATAAAATTAATACATCATTCAGATAATCAATTCTACTAACATAAAAATAGAATGATCTAGTAATTAAACCAAATATTTTAACTTCTAGTGTCTGCTTTTTAAAAATTATTTATTTTTTACTTATTCACTTTACATCCTGCTTATTGCCCCCCTCCTGGTCATCCCCTTCCACAGTCATTCCCTCCATGCCCTGTCCCCTTCTCCTCTAAGTGGGTGGGATCCCTCATGGATATCCCCTGACACTGGCTAGGTGCTTTCTCATCCACTGAGGCCAAACAAGGCAGCCCAGCTAGAAGAACATATTCCACGTATAGGCAACAGCTTTTGGGATAGCCTCCGCTCCAGTTGTTTGGGACCCACATGAAAGCCAAGCTACACATCTAAAAGTAGACATGTTAATCAATGGAACTGAATTGAAGACTCAATGAAAGTCTACACAAGTATTGGTACCCGTTTTAATTAAGTCAGAAATGCACATTGGGACAAGATAGCATCTTTAACAAATGGTGCTGGTCAAAATGGATGGCTGCATGTGGTAGGATGCAAATAGATCCATACTTAACACCGTGCACAAAATTCAATCTGATATAAGAGAACACAGTGAATAACAATCTTGAACTCGCTGACATAGGAAAAGACTTTATGAGCAAGACACCAGTAGCACAGTCACTAAGAACAAAATTAAAAACAGAACCTCAAGAAACTATTTTGACAAAGTGACAGGGTACAGAACGGAAAATATTTTTACCAACTACATATTTGAGAGGTCTAACACCTAAAATATATAAAGAACCCAAAAAACCTGACATCAGGAAGATAACCTAATTTAAAAATGGGGTACAAATCTGAAGAGAATTCTCAAAAGATGAGAGGCAGTTAAATGAGCAACATCCTTGGTCATCAGGGCAATGCAAATCAAAACTGCTTTGAGATTTTATCTTACACCAATCAGAATGACCAAGATCAATAAAACAAATGACAGCTCACTGTTGTGAAGATGTAGAGTAAGAACACTCATCCGTCACTGATGGAAGTGCAAACTTGAGCAGCCACTGTAGAAGTCAGTATGGCGGTTATTCAAGAAGCTGGGAATGGTCTACCTCCAGACCCAGCTATACCACTTTTGGCATATACCCAAAGGACTCTACCTTCTCCTGCAGAGAAACTTGTTCAACCATTTCATTGTTCTTCTATTCATAATAGCCAGAAACTGGAAATAGCCCAGATTTTCATCAATGGAAGAGTGGCTAAGGAAAATGTCATACATTTACTCAGTAGAATGTTATTCAGCTGTTGAAAAATGAAATCATGAAATTCATAGGTAAATGGATGGAGCTAGGGAAAAAATCATCCTGAGTGAGTTAATTCAGATTCCAAAAGATAAATATGTATATATTTGCTTTTACATGGATGTTAACTGTTAAGTCTTTGATAAGCAGGTGACATATATAGCCTTAAAGAGTAAGGGACTTGGGGGAGGGGATGAATCTCCCTAAGCAGTGGAAATAGAATAGAAACAGTCATGGATTATTGGGGTGTATGAGGGCAGGACTAGAATGGGAAGATCAAATGAAGAGAGATAAGGGAGGGACAGGTAAAATTAAGGGCCATTTGAAGAGTGTATGAAAACCCAATTCAGTAGAAGCTTCTTAAAATATATACATATGTGAAAGAAATCCAAATGGAGTCACAAATAACAGAGAAGACAAAGCCCCAGTTAGATATCTCTTGTTACAGAATGAAGCTTTCAGTTCTGGGAATGGGTTGCATATAATTGCTGGTGAAGGGGGTTCTATGGACACCCCCAAAAAACCCATGCTATTGTCAGGGCTATTCTGGCTATAAACTGATGCTGTGTTGCTGAAGACAACATCTACACAACTCATTGAACAGGGAGAAGTTGAATTGATGCCTATTCTTCATATTGATTTCTAGAACATTTCATGGTTCTAGAAAATACTCTAAAGCTACAGGAGGAGAAAGATAAATGCCAATCCAGCTACAAATCCTTCAGTTTACAATGGCAACCTACCTGCAAGATAATGCTGATGCAGTAGCGCCACACAGCTTGGGGGAGTAACCAGCCAATATATGGTGGAATTTAAGACCCACACCATGGATAGAACCCGTTCCCATTGCTGCTTGGCTGACCAAGAACCTGAGACTACATATCCCAGTGGCCTAAGCAAAACCAAATACTACTGTTTTGCTAAAGTAGTGGTTCTCAACCTGTGAGTCGTGACCACTTTGGGGTTGCCTATCAGGTATTCTGCATATTAGATATTTACATTATGATTCATAGCAGTAGCAAAATTACAGTTATGAAGTGGGAACAAAATTATTTTATTGTTGCAGCATTAGGAAGGTTGAGAATCACTACTTTAAAGGAACACAGCAATTAAATGACTCCTAATGACATTCTGCTATACTCATAGATCTATAGATCATTGTACACATCCCTTATCAGAGAAGCTTCCTCCTGCAGCAAATGGGAACCAAAGAGAGACTTACATTGAGACAGTATGTAGAGAATGAGAAACCTTTGAACCCTACTTTCTTTTTTTTTTTTTTTTTTTTTTTTTGGGGCTGGGAACCGAACCCAGGGCCTTGTGCTTGCTAGGCAAGCATTCTACCACTGGGCCAAATCCTCAACCCCCTGAACCCTACTTTCTAAATGGGATGTCTCCATTAAATCCTTCCCCTTAGAGCTCAGGATCCTGTGGCAGTGGAGGTGGGAAGGTTTTAAGAGCCTGTGGAGATGGAAGAGTCTCAGGAAACAAGGCCTTCCAAAAACACAGTAGGACTGACACACAGGAATTCACAGAAACTGTGGTAGTATGCACAGGGGGGCCCGCACAGGTTTAAGCCTGATGGGGACTAAGCATTGAGAGTAAAAGTGCACCCCAGCTGCCAGCCCTACCCCAGAAGCTGCCTCCAGCTGATAACTTCGCAAAGAGAAATTTAGTTTTTTCCAATGGAGTTTCACTGAGCTGCAAAACTAAGCTACTCTTAATGGGCAGGCTCCATACCTCGCAGTAGAAGGCCAACACAGACTAACACAGTGGCAGTTTTGGAGGTTCCTTGTCTCATAATGTTTTGCCTGAGCATTATTTTTATTTTAATTAATTAATTTCCTTATAGGCCTTTCGTGTATGTATTATGGGTTTCAGTGTTGTGATTTCATGGGATTTCTCTTTATGTGAGTGTGTGTGTCTCTATGCTGTATGTGTTTCCTTGTGCTTTTCCTTCTGTTTGTTTTGTCCTATTTCAGTTTGTTATTATTTTGTTTTATTTTTTAGATGTGTGTTTGTATTCTAATGAGGAAAAAAAAGGGCGTATATTTTGATTGATAGGGAGTTGGGGAGGATCTGGGAGGGGTTGGGGAAGGGGAAACTATAATCAGAATATATTGTATGAAAAGCATTTTCATACAAAAACAATCATCTATGTCTAACATTTTGTGCATGTGTGCCTATGTGTGTGTGTGCATGCATTTGTAGGACAGAGGCCAACTTTTGGGAGTTCTCTTCTTCTATCATGTGGGTCTCTGGGATTGAACAAAGGTCAGACTTGATGGCGAATGTCTTTTCTCATTGTATCGTTGTTCCATTCCTAAAGAATTTCAGACAGGTGAAATATGATATAGATGCTCACTTCCGGTCTGTCCTTTAGGACATTTTGAGATTGAGCTGTCATATATAACAATAGTTAATTTCTTTGGTTATATAGAATTTAACTGAATGGGTATTGTTTTTGATGAACTTTTTGCTGTTAATTGTAAGTATGTTAGGTAATAATGAAAATGTTTGTTTATGTTTTTTAAAGATTTTCTTATTTACTATATATAAGTACACTATAGCTATCTTCAGACACACCAGAAGAGGGCATCAGATCCCATTACAGATGGTTGTGAGCCACCATGTGGTTGCTGGGATTTGAACTCAGGACCTCTGGAAGAGCAATTAGTGCTCTTAACCACTGAGCCATCTCTCCAGCCCGAAAAATGTTTAAGTCTTTCTATTGACATGCAGATTTTTTTCCTCTCTGGAGATGGAATGTAACAATAAACTGGTGAGTTATATGATAGTTTTATGTTTAACAATCTAAGAAACTACCAAATTGGTTTTTAAAGAAATTGTACCATTTTCTTACCAGCAGTGCTCAGTTCCCAGTCCACATCCTCCTCAACATTTGGCACGGCCAATATTGTTTTTAGCATTTCAAGAGGTGTGTAGTAATATTCATTGTGGTTTTAATTTGAATTTCCCTACTGGCTAACATTGCTGAACATCTTTTCATGTGCTTTCCCAGGCATTCATATATCTTCTCTACTGACACGTTACATCTAAATATATGAGTTGTGTGGCTTCTTCATATATCCTGGACCTAATTTATTATATATGTGATCTATAATTATTTCTTCCCTTTGGTGTCTTGTCTTAATTGTTTTAGAAGTGTCTTATGAGGGATGGAGAGAACACTCATTTGGTAAAGTACTTGTATTGCAAGCATTAGGACATGAGATTGATCCCTGGACCTCACATAAAAATGCCACGAGTTATAATATACAACTGTAGTTCTATCTCTGGAGGAGGATGCCAGGGGCTTGCTGGCCAGCCAGTCTAGTCTCCTGAACCTACTCGTCTTATAAATGGACGAGTAATTAAAACTGGAACTTTGTATTTTAATTGAATACATCACTGAAGTGCTTTCTCCCATCTTAAAAATTGCTGTCTTTCAGCAAACCAAGTCATTTCTTCTGGGATTAAGGTGAACTTCTCAGGCTCCTTACTAACAGCTCCTGAATAATACTATTAACCTAGAAAAGGGGTGATTTTCTAAACAGATGATGAGTTTAGAGTAGAAGGACCTGGTCAGGGAACAGGCATGTGTTGTACCACAGGCAGGACATTGATTAATGGTTGTTTTTATTGGCTTATTATTCATGAAAAGAAAGTCTTTAAGTAAAAATAGGTATGTTAGTATGATAAAAGGCAAAATTATTTATCAGCTTAGTCCTGATAAAGGAGTTTTTGTTTAGTCATGTAATCATGATAGATAAACAGAAAATAAACATAAAATTGTAACTTTAAAAGCTCTTTAAAAGGAAGCATTTTCTTCTTCAAGAATGGGGATCAAATTTAGTGTAACGTAGTAGGGCAGACCTTCTTTAGGAAGTTATATCAGCACCAAGTCCTAAAGGGTGAATAGCTGTTAATTAGGAGAAGAAAATTAGCAGCTAAACGTTCTAAATCAAAAGGATAGCTTGTTTAGAGGTCCTGAGTGAACATGACAATTTTAAGGATGGTCATAAAGGCTAGAGTGGATGGAACAGAAGAATTGTGAGGGCATATAGTCTAAAATGAGGCTAGAGAAAAACCCGAGTCAAAGATGTAGAACTAGCAGTGACAGTGAAATCTTAGCCATTGAAAAGACCTCTCTGGATTCAGTGTGGAAGACAGATGTGCCTGCTGGAAGACAGTCAGAAGGCTATGCAGGTAACAGATAATGGTAATTTGGGTCAAGGAAATGATGAAGAGAGAAATAAACAGATTTATAAGATACTTAGATTAAAATTAGGAAGAGTTGGTAAAAAAAATGGATGGAGCAGGAGATGTGGGGTAGTATAGGGAGATTTGTTATGTCTTAACAGTGAATAAACACTTAGAGAGGATGCTGACATTATTTGCAGATACAGTTTTCCACAGGTGAGCTGGAAGCATTTCTTTTCAGAGAATTGTGTATTTCATCCATTATAACCCTGTACAAGTCAGACATTTTCCTTGAAATAATTTTCTTTCTTTTTCTTTGGTGCTGTGGATTGAGTTCAGCGTACAGGGGGATAGCTTCATGCTATGCTATAGAGATACACCTCCAGCCCCTTTGCCTGTTTCCCTCTGTGGCTAAAAGAAATGTTCTGTTCTCTACCAAAATTTACTTAGGTATCTGTTATATAACTTTCCATTATCTGAGCCTTCTATATATTGTACATGTGACTTTTTTCTTTGTTGTATTAAATATTGCTTATTGAAAGGGAATTTTATTCATTTTAATATGGTTACAGTTAAGCTTACCTTCAGAGGTGTTGTGAGTAAATTCTTACTGCCTACTCTAATTTTCTGGGGTTTTTTTTGTTGTTGTTGTTGTTTGTTTTTTAATGAAAACTTCTCATTGTGTTTACAAGTGTTTCAGGAGCTTTGGTATATATAGTACATGAAATCATCATGGGCATTTTTTTGAAGTTCTTTATAGCACTTTTGTGAAATAGGTACAATTACTGATGACTAAATCAAGGCTCAAACAGGTGTGGCTTAATCAGAGACCATTTTCTAGTCAGTTCTCTACTAGCAGAAAGCTTGTATCTCTTAATTTCTCTGTCTCTTACACTTTATTGTAGCCTTTTCCTTAGGCCTCCAAACCTCTCTCTACCTGATTTATATTACTTTGTGTGTCACTGAAAACAAAAATAGAAACAAAAAAATTGAAAAATAAAAACGAACACCATCAAACCAAACAAACTTGGCTGGACCCCTCCCCCCCAATTTTATTTAGCATTTTTCATTCACATTTTATTTTTGGGTTTACCTTGCTTTTGTTTTCTGGGTTTCTGTGGAAGCTTTGAGAGATAGATGTCTAAGAGCCAAGCCTTTCTATAGGACTAAGTCATTATTAGACTGACTCTTTTTATTTATGGTCTTTTGTACCTTGAAGACAAAGGGCACCCTGAGTCTTGTCAAAGGGGCATGGAGTCCATGGAGCTGACTCCTGTTGTTACTGCTGAGATAATGGCTGGATGTGCCACCAGCTTCATTCACAAGATGTCCAACAGAATGAGTTTGAAGTGTTAGGTGATGGGAAAACATCAGTATGCTTTATCAGCTGTCTGGCTTCTTCTGATTTGAGGAAAACATTAGACAAATATAAGTTTGCTCATCTGTCTTACAAAGCCAGCACCAGAGCTGACAAAAATTTGGGAAGTCCACTGAGTCAGAAAGAAACTGATGCTGTTTGCTCTGACTGTGCTCCTTTCAAAAAGAGCGCAGATCAAATGGGTATGAGGTTTGGTAGATATTTTTAGGTATTTAGCAATGAACAACAGTGATGATTACGATCAGTAATAGCACAAAAGGTGTTTATCTCTTCTGTCCTATGTGCATTTTAATGAGTATGCAGGAAGAAAATCAATAAAAAAAGGCTAGTTTGTAGACAAATCTCTGTATATATGAAAAATGTGTCAAAGAGCCAGGGTATTCAGAACCATGAAATATTTTGTTTTGATTTCTTTTGGGCTGAACAAAACACCAATGACTCATGCTCTAAGATCAAGAATCGACAAATGGGACCTCATAAAACTGCAAAGCTTTTGTAAGGCAAAAGACAGTGTCATTAGGACAAAACGGCAACCAACAGATTGGGAAAAGATAGAGGGCTAATATCCAAAATATACAAAGAACTCAAGAAGTTAGACTCCAGAGAGCCAATAACCCTATTAAAAATGGGGTACAGAGCTAAACAAAACATTCTCAGCTGAGAATTATTGAGTAGCCAAAAAGCACCTAAAGAAATGTTCAACATCCTTAGTCATCAGGGAAATGCAAATCAAAACAACCCTGAGATTTCACCTCACACCATTCAGAATGGCTAAGATGAAAACTCAGTTGACAGCAGATGCTGGCAAGAATGTGGAGAAAGAGGAACACTCCTCCATTGTTGGTGGGATTGCAAACTAGTACAGCCACTCTGGAAATCAGTCTGGAGGTTCCTCAGAAAATTGGACATTCCACTACCTGAGGACCCAGCTATACCTCTCTTGGGCATATACCCAAAAGATGCCCCAACATATAACAAAAACACATGCTCCACTATGTTCATAGCAGCCTTATTTATAATAGCCAGAAGCTGGAAAGAACCCAGATGACCTTCAACAGAGGAATGGATACAGAAAATGTGGTACATCTACACAATGGAATACTATTCAGCTATCAAAAACAATGACTTTATGAAATTCATAGGCAAATGGAATGAACTAGAAAATATCATCCTGAGTGAGGTAACCCAATCACAGAAAAACACACTTGGTATGCACTCACTGATAAGTGGATATTAGCCCCAAAGTTTGAATTACCTAAGATGCAGTCCACAGACCACAGGAAGCTCAAGAAGGAGGTTGACAAAAATGCGGATGCTCCCACTCCTTAAAAGGGGGAAAATATCCATAGGAGAGGATGGGGAAACAAAGTTTAGAGCAGCGACTCAAGGAATGGCCATTCAGAGCCTGACACACATGTGGCCCATATATATACTGCCACCAAAACCAGATAAGATTGATGAAGCTAGAAATGCATGCCGAAAGGGACCAGATATAGATCTCTCCTGAGAGACACATCCAGAGCATGTCCAATACAGAGGTCAATGCTAGCAGCAAACCACTGAACTGAGAACAGGACCCCCTTGGGGGAATTATAGGAAAGATTGAAAGAGTTGAAGGGACTTGCAACCCCATAAGAACAACAATGCCAACCAACCAAAGCTTCCAGGGACTAAGCCACTACCCAAAGACATACATGGACTGACCCAGGGCTCCAACTGCATATGTAGCAGAGAATAGCCTTGTTGGGGCACCAGTGGAAGGGGAAGCCCTTGTTCCTGCCAAGGTTGGACCCCCAGTTCAGGGGAATATGGGGGGGCAGTAAGGGGGATGGTTGGGGGGAATACCTGTTTGGGGGAGGGGGAGGGAATGGGGGCTTATGGACAGGAAACCGGGAAGGGGGATAATGTTTGAAATGTAAGTAAAGAAATATGTCTAATAAAAAAAAAAACCCAGAAAAAGTAATTTGAATTTTTCAAATTTTATAGTCAGATATTCATTCAAAAAACTGAACATGTAATACGTTTTGTTGTTCACAAAATAATTTTGAAGATTCTACTTAAATTTATTTTTAGATCTTAAGCAAGTCTACCACAGGCTCATAGAAATGCTAAGTATTGTGTAGTCTATGATGGAGAATACCAGGATTTCATAGTAAGCAGATACAACACGGGTACCAGACTCAGTTTATTGACCATTAGTTTTCAATTCCTGCAGATCACTAAAACAATTTCCGGCCATATCTAGTAAAAACACAGATGCCCTTGAATTTCCCCCTCCTCTCCTGTGTTAAATCGCTGCGTTTTGACGAGTGCCTAGGTGATTTAGGTGTGCGCTAGGGTTCGAGATCCCCGGTAGAGAAGACTGCTCTAGTTGCATATATTGCTTTCCTAGTTACGGTGGCTAAGTTAGGAGACCTCTGTAGATAGCAAGAATAAGTAGATATATTTGAAATTATTTATTTACTTTATGTATGCTGTCTTCAGACGCACTAGAAGTGGCCATTGGACTCCATTACAGACGGCTGTGAGCCACCATGTGGTTTCTGGGATTTGAACTCAGGACCTCTAGGAAGAATAGCTAGTGCTCTTACCTGCTGAGCCATCTCTCCAGCCCAATCTGTTTTTAATGTAAGAATCAACTAGAACTTAGAGGCTTGAAGTCAGCCTAATATGTAATTACAGCACTAATGTTTTATTAGTTTCTCCTGAGGCTGAAACTTGGACTTGTATAAATTCTGTTGTTTGACTCAGCACTGTAATGCTTCTAAAAACCGTTTAGTTCCTGTTGAAGTAAGGAAATACAGATAAGCCATGTGTTCAACTTGCCTCTGATCTGCATTTCCTTGTCCACTCTCTTAGCCTTTTTAGATGCCACTTCTTCAAACATTGGCCTTAATCTAAAGCGTAGGAAGAAAGGGAAGATGTGAGGTTTCTTAGCACTTTATAGAAAACTCGGGTGTGGTTGATATGCTATTTTATATGGCCATTGGTTTGCAAGGTAAGCTTACAAGTCATATCTGTTCGTCTTAGCCCATTCTTTTCAATTTCTTGAAGATTTACTTAATCTATCTTATTCAGATTCTGTGTTTAACTTGTTGGCTTTGGGAATAAAACGCACATGGAAGAGAAAACAAAGTACATGTTTTCATTTTTGTCTTCTAAGATCTGGAACAAGGTTAGATGGCCAGCTGTTTCTCTTATTGAATAAATTTTAAGAAAACATACTGTAGAAGCAGAAGTTTAGGTTGATGGTGGTATTTTATGTATTTGTTTATATATGTATATTTACAAATAGTAAAGCTTCTCTTTCTATATGTATGATAAATGAACTTGGTCAAATGATACATTCATTTAAACTCTTATGATCCAGTGGAAAAAAATTTTTGATTATTCCTAAAAGTACCCTCATGCTCCTGTATAGTAGATCTGCTTTTTTTTTTTTTTAAATCCTCAGCCATTGGTAACAATAGATCTAATTTCTGTTATACTTTTGCATTTTTGTTCAGCTGTGTCCTAGATGAAATAGTAAGATTCTTATCTTTATTGTCCTGGTTTTATTAATTTCATGTGTTTTTAGTTAAGAGTTTTTCCATTTTATTTTTATTTTATGTTTTAGTATTTTCTTTTTATTGCCAAGCAATACTGTTAATGGGAACTTATTGTAGCTTGTTCATTTACAAGTTAATGAACATTTGCTTTATTTTATACAGTTGTGAATATACTTATAATCACTGATATGCCAGCTTTTGTGTGAACAAACATCTTTTTTTCTTGTGCAAATCATTAGGAGTACAGAGTTACTGGATTACGTGATAAAGACTATATTTAACTTTATTCATTGTTTGCTTGCTTGTCTATCTTTAGGCAGGCTCAGGAAGCTCTATGTGGACTTGAATTTCTGACCTTACTGTCTCTGCCTCAGTGTCTTAGGATTACAGGTGTGTACTATGACATCTGCTATATATTTAATTTTATTAGAAATTGCCAAACCACTTTCCAAAGGGGCTATTGCATTTATGTGTGACATTACATTTTTAAAGAATAAGTATTTGTTGAATGAGGTAGCACATGCTTGTAATCTTAGCACTTTAGGGGCCAAGGCAGAAAAAACATGAATTTAAGGCCAGTTTGGACTACATACTATGATGAGGCTCTGTTTCAATCAATCAGTAATAGTTACATGTCATATAAATGTGTCATGAATAAACTTATTATATACTAGAATATATAGTGACTAATAACAGTATAGAAAGCATTATTTTGATTGGCTCGAGGTATGTAGTTATTGCCATTGAGTACCCTTCAGACTTGTGCAGCCTATAGTGTCATCTCCACAAGTGTTTTATCTCCATAAACTGAAACTCATTGTCCATTAAATAGTAAATATCCATTATCTGCTTCCCACAGCTCTTGATAACTACGTATTTGAATTTCAATTAATTTAAAGATTGTTGTGGATACTTTCAGAAAAGTAGAATCATACAATATTCATCTTTTTATATTTAGGTTATTTCACTGTGTAAAATGTTTTCAGGGCTTATCTATATTGAAGTAAGTGTCTGAATTCTAGTCAGTATAAGACTGAATAATACTCCTTTGTATGTATTGGCCATAATTCTTTAGACATTGATTTGCTGCTGAATGCTTTGGGTTTTAACACTTTTTGGTGTTGAGCATGTTGCTGCTATCAAAATTGGTACACAAATAATCTTTCAATTCTTTGAGTTTTTGGGGGTATACTCAGTAGAATTGCTGGGTTATATATTTTATTTTATTTTTAAGAAATGAGATCTCAGTACAGTGCCAAGGTTGGCTTTCAACCCCTATGCTCAGCAGTTCCTCCTGTTTAAGCTTTCCAAGTAGCTGAGACTTTGGGTGTGTGCCCTTTGCCAGGGTCATCATTATGGTTTGATAGCAATTTCTATTTCTGTTTTTTAACATTATGAAAAAGACCTAAAAGGATTCTGGTTTGTTATTTAGAATTAATAATCTACTTTACTTTTTAAAAGAATAGCATTTTCTCCCCTTCATTTTAATATTCTGTGTGGGCAAGCTTAAAATTGCATTGTCTGATGTGTAGGTTTTTGTGTGGACTAACCTTTTTTTCTTGTACAAATCTCTAAGGAGTGCTGAGTTACTGGAGTATGTGATAATCCAGTTTTCTCAGACTTAACAGCTAGGACTGTCAAACTGAAACAGAAATAAACTGACCCCTTTGTTCTATTACTTAGTTATTTTTCAGTTGCTTTTAAAATATGCTGAAAATGAGGGCTGTGTGAAGTTATCCTTTAGGATAGTTAGCATCCTGAGGAAATTAGGAAGGCATTCTAGAACAGTAGAGATTATCGCTCACAAATTCTACTGTCACGGAGAGAGAGCATATTGCCAATAGGTTGATTCTTGAGCTTCTAACAAAACTTCTTGCCTAGGGTTTATAGGGATATAGATAATTACAATAGTTCCTACTGTTTGTAGGAACTTATATTTTATTGCTCTTAGTTTTTACAATATCACGTGCTGTTATTTCTGGTTTGCATTTGAGAAAACAGGGGTGTATAAAGGGTTACTAGACTAGTGGAACTTGTATTTAAAACTCAGTGTGCCTCCAGAGCCTCCCTTACTCTCTCCTGTATTCTGTACTAGGAGGTAGAAGATGTGACTCATGCCCTCCAACAGTTGTCTACTTGAGATGTTGGGCCTCAAAAGAGTGTGTGTGTGTGTGTGTGTGTGTGTGTGTGTGTGTGTGTGTGTGTGTGTGTGTGTGTGTGTGCATGCATGTGAAGAGACTGGAAGTGGACATTAGAAATCTTGTTTGCGGGGTTGGGGATTTAGCTCAGCGGTAGAGCGCTTAGGCCCTGGGTTCAATCCCTAGCTCTGAAAAAAAGAAAAAGAAAAAAAAAAAAGAAATCTTGTTTGCTCACTCTTTACCTTATATATTTATTTAGTGTGTATGTTTGTGTGTGGTGTGTGCACATCTATGTACATGTATGTGTACATGTGGAGGCCAGGGGAAGATGGCTGGTTTTCTGCTTTATTACTTTTTTTTTTTATTATTATTATCCTTTTGAGATAGGATCTCTCACTGAACCTAGAACTGTGCTGTTTGTCCAGCAAGTCCCAGAAATACTCCCATCTTCCTGTCCTCCCCACCACCATTAAGTTCAGCTGTGCTGGCTTACATGTGAGTGCTGAGATTCTTAAATCAGTCTTTATGCTTGCACAGCAAGTGCTTTTCCCACAGAGCATCTCCGCAGCACTTCACTGTACTCTTTTGAGATGGTTTGTTGCTGACCCTGAAGCTCACTGATTTGGCTAGACTGGCTGGCTAGCATGCCTCAGGGACACTCTTGTCCCTGCCTCCCAGTGCTGGGCAATAGGTGCATGCTTCCATGCCCTGTTTTGTTTTGTTTTTGTGTTTTAAATGTGGGTGTCTGAGATAGAACTAAGGTTCTCATGCTTAGGCTGTAAGTGCTTTACCAACTAAGCCATGACCTCAGCCCCCTAGGTATATAACATATATGTTTACAGGTATAGAGTGCAATAAAATGCTGTAAGTAGAAAACTAGTCCATTTTTTTTCTGACTTAGTTGTCATAGTAAGACACAATCAGGATTCTAAACTCTAGCTGGATGGTGGTTTTGACCTTGAGAAGCAGTTTGGACCGTGTGCTGTGCATTATGCGTTCTTTAATGGGTAAGAGACAAAAACATTCTTTTAGTACATTAAAGAAAACTTAGCCATGTATCTGTAGATAAACTGAATTTTCATTAACATTTGTTTTTGTAAAAATTGTTTTTAAAAGAAATTGCAGAAAGTTTTAAGAATGAATGCTATTGTACAGCTTTCTTGACTTTTAAAGAAAAATTTCCTTACGTTTTGAAAGTTCTTCATGAATTATGGGAGATGATGGGAGGAGGAAAGAGAAAGAAGCAATTAACATTAATTTACTTCCTATAAATAGCTTTTATTAACTTTTTTTTTTTTTTTTTTTTTTTTTGAGATAGGGTCTCCCCATGCAGCCATGGCTGTCCTGGAGCTTGCTACTAAGATCAGGCTGGCCTGGAACTCAGAGTCCCTGTCTTGCCTCTTCCTGTCAAGTAGTAGGATTAAAGGCGTGCACCACTGTGCCTGAACTTTAATAACACTCTTAATGCTCAGGTTTATGCTGAGAAAACTCTGTGTCATTCATTACACAGCATGCTGTCATTTCCAGCCTGTGGCCTCATGACTTCCTAAGGTCAAACTGATTCAAGTCCTGAAGCCTGAGTCAGGCATCAGCACAGGAGAAGACAACACTTGTTATTAGATCACCACGGTAATGGATCTCCCTTTGTGAGATATGTAAGGCAAACCATAGCCTAATGCTTTGGTTCTTCTTTTGCAGCTTCTTTTGGCTCCGTCACGTGACCTACAAGTCGCAGGCTGAGTTAAGCTCACCCTACAATGGTTAATTTTAATGTTTGTAGTTTTGTAACAGGACAGTGGTTTGAAAGCAGACTTCTCAGGAGTCTTTAAGGCAGTTGTTACTGTCCAGCACTTAATGATAGTATAGTTAGGGATGCTTAAGTTTTATCTCTTGCCTTGGAGTTGTTTTGGAGCTTTAATGCGTATATATGTAACTTCTTAAAAAGAGGCCATAGGGAATTGTTCTCTCTTCTGAAAGGGTAGCATTTAAGGGTTCAAGGAAGTGGCAAAGTTTGCCTGTGAGAATAACAAAAGTAGTATCAACTTTGTGCTGTAATAGAAAGAATCAAAACAGCAGCATTCCGGTCATTGGTAGCTTTCTATGGCTTTTTTTTAGAAATTCAGGCTAGATTATTGAGTACACGTTTCTTGAAAGTTACAAGTATTGCCTGATAAATGCAGTGCAAATTTTTAAAAGGAAACAGTGAAAATTACTTCTGTAATTTTGTTATTTTTACTGTTGTGGCTTTTCTCTAACAGTCTGTAAATGGCTGTTAGTGTTTGCTTTAGTTTTCTTTATACTTCTGCCATAGTGTAAACTTTCCCTCTGTGTACAACCCCCATTCTGGGAACACACTTCTCATTCTTTGATCAGGAAGCTTATGTAAAGATAACATCAGTTAAATTGACTAATGGATAAAAGGGCAAGATGGAAAGCACTACCTCTGTCCTGCCTGTTAGTAGATGCCTTAAAAAATGACAAGGAAGCAAGTGATTGTTATGTTGACTAAATTACTAAAGCTACAGAAAACTTGCTGTGAAAATGTCTCCTCCTTATTTTGTTGAAGATTTCATTTTGTAGAACAAAACCGGAAGGGCCTTTTACTATTCCCCAGTTCAGTGCTTTCATTTTCACTAAAGTTTTATCAACTTTGGACCTCAAGAAAGTATTCTTCCTTAAGGCACTACCAAACTTGGTCTCTTTGGTATGTAAATGATTTTTTGCCATTGAAAGTTGCATAATTCAAAAATATTAACCCATGTACCAAATATGTATTGCATTTTGTAAAGGAATGAAAATTCTTGTCATTTTTTTTTCTTTTCTTTTCTTCTTTTTTTTTTTTTTGGAGCTGGGGACCGAACCCAGGGCCTTGCGCTTGCTAGCAAGCGCTCTACCACTGAGCTAAATCCCCAACCCCAATTCTTGTCATTTTTGTTTGAAGTTAAATAAGCTGAGATTCCAGTCTTGGTCCTGGGGTTGGTAACAACTACTGGACTACTGAACCTCAGCTTGTTTCAGTCTTCTGATTGGGACCTAGTGATAATAGAAATACTCGTTATCTTGTGACGTTTAAAAAAAAATTACCAGGTGTCTCAAATTAGTAAATTATAGGAGAAAGAAGAGAGCCAATTAAGTTTCTATGATTTGGAATATACTACTGCAAATTCTTTTCTGGGGAGCAGCTTTATTGAAGTGTAATTTACTTACTGTTCGCTCCCTTCCTTTCCTTCCCTCTCTTCCGTCCTCCCTTTTTCCTTTTGCCCCCTCTTTCTCTTGCTTTCTTCTTTTTCTGTGCTGGGTTTTAAACCTGTAGTCACAGATATGTGTACTCTACCATTGAACTACTGGCCACCACTTCTTTTCAAAAATGACTGTCTTTGGGGGATACAGTGTGTTATGCTATTTTTATTTTGTAATATTCTGCTTAGTAATGATGTTGAGTACTGTTTTTTTTTTTTTTTTTTTTTTTTTAGATATGTGTGTAGCTATTCACTAAAAGAATGAAATGTCAATTTATATATATTTTTTCCTATTGTAAATTTGGGTGGTGTTTTTATCTTGTAGAAATGTATTCTATATGACCTGACAAAGTGAACTGAAGTCTGTTTGTGTGTTCTGAAATTTTATTTTTAACATATAAATAAATCTTTTCAAAAGAAGAAAATTAGAACTTAGTACTGTACAAGTAGTACTGTACCTCAGGAAGTCTTGTGGAAGAGTTGGGGGAAGGACTGAGGAATCCAGAGGGATAGAGACTCCACAGGAAGACCAACAGAGTCAACTAACCTGGACCTTTCAGGGCTCCCAGAGACTGAACCACCAACCAAAGAGCGCAAAAGGACTGGACCCTAGCTCCCTGCACATATGTAGCAGATGTGTAGCTTGGTCTTAGTGCAGGGTCCCCAACAACTGGAGGAGAAAGGTCTTACTGAAACTGCCCTCCTAACTGGGCTGTCCTGTCTGGCCTCAGTGGGAGAGGATGTACCTACTCCTGCAGAGACTGGAGGTGCTAGGCTGGGTTGGTACCCAGGGAGGACCTCCCCCTTCTCAGAGGTGAAGGGGAGGGGCATGAGGGGGAGGAGCTGTGTGAAGGGGGACTGAGAGGAGAGGAAGGGACTGCAATTGGGATGTAAAGTGAAGAAATAAAGAAAAAAAGAAAAAAAAATCAACTTTCTCCAAGGCTAGAATTTAAATAAGTCATTCCAGTTAGTATATTTCAAGAAGCCTGGGTGCCATCTAATTCTGTCAAAGCATCTTATCTCCTTTGTGATCCTCTGTCTCAAGGGGACCTCATTACTTTTCAGCAAATTATGTTCTTTATCAGTGACTGTCAAAACTGGGAGGGGTAGAACAAGATAATGTAGGGGACCTTTCTACATAAATAGCTGTCCTGATTCCTGGGATTTTAATGAGTCCTAAGAAAGGAAAATGATTGAGATGAAAATAATGTGATACATGTAAGAGTTCAGTGACTCCTTAATCCTTTCTTTGTTGCTGTTTAACAAACTACCCCAGAACTTAACTACTTACAAAATCAATGAACATTTATTAGTCGACAGAGTTTTAGGAAATAGAAATTAGAAACTAACATGGTTGTTAAGGAGTCTTACAACATAGTAAGATATGACCAGACTCTAATCATCTTGAAGGCTTGTATAGGTGAAAGGATACTCACATGGCCATCGTTAGCAGACCACTTCCTCACTGGCTGTTACCATGGGGCTTTGAGTGTTAGTCACACGGCTGTCTTCATAGAGCTGGTTGAGTAATTTTGGGACGTGGTTTCTAGTGTTTCATCAGGTGATTGATTCAACAGCAACATCAGTAAAAAAACAGCAAGGGAAGCTGGGATTCTTCTTACGATCTGGTCTTAGAAATCTTATGCTGTCACTTCTGCCTGGTGCCTTTCCGTAGGAGTCACTCAGCCAGTTTATCCTCAAGGAGAAGGGAGTTGCATTTCATACTTTAATTTCAGTTTTGTGTTGTATTGAAGATGGTACCCAGAGCCTTGTACATGCTTAGTGCTGTACCACTGAGCTACATACTCCTAGCCCCAGGCTCCATATTTCTATGGGGAGAACGCTAAAGGAATTGTAGACATATTTAAGACTGGTATGAGGCATATAAAAGATGAGTGGTTCCCTTTTTAATGATTGCCATTTAAAAGTACATTTGAGGGCCTTCCATGTGCAAATTATTAGAGCTATATTGAGGATAAAGACACTACTATTTAAAATTTTATAAACAGTTGAAAAGTTAGACATATTTGTAAATAAGACCATAAAGTATATTTTCAGAATACTTGTGAACTTCATTTTCAAATTAGTTCCAATCTATTTAAAACTAAATGGAAATGTAAAAATTTTGTCTTTTTTTATTGAGAACAAAGCAAATTTCTAAACTAACCGAGTATGTATTAATTGAAATTGTTAGGATTAACTCAGAAATTTTGTAATATAGCTACTTAACCCAAATATATAAGATCTCTATAAATAAATACACATATCTTTAATATATACATAAAATATAAACATATACATCTTCTATAAAAGAGATGCCCTGGGAGAAAGCTCATTTTGTAAAGCACTTGACAAGGCTGAGGACCTGTGTTTGGACCCCCAGCATGTACCTAGAAATCAGGGTGTGACGGTGTACACGTGTGCGTGCTTGAAGTTCAAATCCTGGCCGTGTGGAGCCCAGGACATTGCTGGAGCTACTATCCAGATTGTAAGGTCCAGGGTCAGTGAGAGACCCCATTTCAAAAAATTAGGGGAAAAGCAATTGAAGAAGATGACCAAAGTAAACCTTCCACATGCATATACCCATGTGCACACATATGGCAAAGTTTAGGAGAGAAATATCATTTTCAATATATCTTCTCAACATTTTGAGCCAGAGATAGCCATTTTTCTTTTAAGATAGCAAATTGATAACATAAAAGAAACAATATATCAGCAAATGAGAGTTTTAAGTGTAGAGTTAAATATTGCAGATTCCAAGTTTACAAGTTTTCGTGTAATCTTTTTGTAGCTATGCATTTAATTAAGCATGTAAGTAAGACCCGCCTCCCTCTGCCTCCTGAATGCTGGGATTGATGGTACTGGCCACCACACTTTAGTCTTTGATTTGTCATCTCTGAGGTTTATGAAGATTAAATGAAATAATAAGAAGGCTTGTTCATTGTTTGAAACTTAATAAATCTTTTAGAACTACATTTATTCATTTATTTGTGCCAGTGTGTGTGCAGGAGTAGATTTTCTGTCTACTCTCTAAGTCTCAGTGACTGCACTCAGGTGGTGAAGCTGGGTGTAACCACCATTACCTGCTGAGCCCTGTCGCTGGCCTCTTATACATTTTAACTGCATCTTATTCCTTTTCCTTAAAGAATGAAAAGGCAAAACAGGCTTGGGGAGGGGTGGGTGGGTGGAGGATAAGATTGGGGTTATTGTAAGTATCTAATTCTGAATTTGGTGAAATCAGTCAGTTTAAATCTATGTGTGAAATTTGATTTCTTAAAATTTGTAAATTGCAGTTAGCCCCCGTGATGGGCTTCCCCCCCCCCCCCCCAGAATCTAAGAATGTAACACTAATAAGTTTTTAGAAGGGATTTGTGCTTGTCTCACTGAGAACTTACCAGTTCACCTGCAGGGACTGATAGAATCTTAGTCAGGGTACCTGATTAAACTCTTCGCCCAAATCAAAGTACTCTGTATGTGATTTTGTATTTACTTTGTTCTGTGTAACTTTCACTTGTTTCCTACTTTTAATTTTTATTTATTTATTTTTGGTTTTTGGAGACAGAATTTTTCTGGGTATCCCTGGCTGTCCTGGAACTCATTCTGTTGACTAATCTGTCTTTGACCTTAGGAACCTGCTTGCCTCTGCTTCCCAGATTAAAAAGGCTTCAGCACGCCTGGCCCACTCTGTGTAACTTTTAAACACAGGTATTCTGGGTGATGTGTTCTTGCCTACATTTTCAGTATACAAAGAAGTTAAAGGTCTATTTTTCACAAATTTTTACTCCATCCTAATGCTTTAAAATTCTATTTAACAAATTTTCAACTAAGTTGGTATTGCCAGATACAATGGGACACATTTTTCCCTTGTCCTATTTAACCTGTTCAGCATAAACAGATTTTATTTACCACTCCCTCTTCTCTGTTGCATTCCCTACTTTCAGTTGTATGTTTCTCCTGAGCCTTTGGTTACTCTTGATTTTAAAATACTTTGAGAACCAATACATTAATCTGTGGATTTAGTTTAGTAGTCTATTAACAGTGCTACTGCTTTGCACTTCTTTTCCTGTAGATTGAAAGCTTTATGCATTGAGAATTACTGTGCATTGCTTATCGCTTACAAGTAACTGCTTGACATGTAGTAGGTGATTCCTAAATGTTTGAGAGTGAAGGAATTATTTAAACCTGCTTATATGACATTTTTAGATATAAAAACGCCATGACATATTTAAAAATAATTTTTGCCATTTGTTTGTGTTAGCAGGTATAGATGAAATAGTAAATGACTACTGAGCAAACCGTTGTTTATATGTAAAGGGCTTTGTTACAGTGAACAGCTAGTGATTACCAGGTTAAGGAAAAAGGTAAGCACCATTTAAGAAGAAGTACATGTAGGGGTTGGGGATTTAGCTCAGTGGTAGAGCGCTTGCCTAGGAAGCGCAAGGCCCTGGGTTCGGTTCCCAGCCCCGAAAAAAAAAAAAAGAACCAAAAAGAAGAAGTACATGTTAAACTTTTCCTAGAATAGAATCATTCTGGGATACTTTTTCATGGGTTTATGTGTAGCATCCACAGGCATACATTTTAGATGACTGGAAAGATTCAGTAATCTTTAGAGCTGTCATCTAGAGACCAGTTGCATATTTATACAGTAAGAGTTGAGTTAAAACTGTCCTTATCAAGCCCCCCCCCGTGTGTGTGTGTGTGTTTTGTGTGTGTATCTGTCTGTCTGTCTGCGTTCCTCTTTATCTTTGTGATGTTGTCAGTGGAACTCAGGGCTTGCCATGTGCTAGTAAATGAGTGTTCTCTGCTACTTAGCTATGCCATCTAACTAGCTCTCTTCTTTTTAAAAAAAATTGTTTCTAAGATAGTAGAATCATTGGGAATATATTCTAAGTCTTAGGCCATTGATATTAATGAAAAAATTACCTATTTTCATTTTCCATATCAAAATTACTAAAGAAGTCCCAGGAGTGGGTGTTTTATAGCAAATATAAGGAAAAACTAACTTCCAGGATTTATTTTCTACTATGAATGATAATCATTTAATTCTTGGCTTTAGAAATAGTTGAAAACTTCATAGTTTATTTGAAAAACAGATATTTGACTCATGTTACAGAGTAAAACCTTAACAAATATTTTAGAAAACTAAAGAGTGCATAAAAGTATTATTGAAACAATATTAGTAAATAATGCTTTTAATTTTTAAAGTTTTTTCATAGAAACTTACTTTATAATACAATCAAGTGAGTATTAATGGAAGGTATAATGGAGCTATTAATGGAAAATATTTTTTTTCTTAGTTTTGATGTGTTCATCTAGGTCAGCAGTTCTCAACCTGTGGGTTGCAACCCTTTGGGGATTACATATTAAATAGTCTGCATATCAGATGTTTATATTATGATTCATAATACTAGTAAAATTATGGTTATGAAGTAGCAACATAATAATTTATGGTTGGTGTGAGTCATGACAACATGAGGAACTGTTTTAAAGGGTTCCAGAATTAGAAGGGTTGCGAACTGGTCTAGGTGATTTTTTTCCTTATTGCCCTAGTAACTTTTACTGTTTGGTAGAGAGAGTTAAATTTTCATTCTCAAATTGATAACTTTAAAACTTTGTTTATTCATTTCCTGGCTCTGAACATGCCTATTATTTTAGAGCCTAAATTATGTTTTGGCAAAAGAAACTAGTATCACTTTGAAGTCTGAAATCATAAAAATAAAAAATAAAAGTGGCTTAAAAATATGTTTGAAACAATGCCAAGCAACTAGAGTTTCCAGGGACTAAGCCACTACCTAAAGACTATACATGGACTGACCCTGGACTCTGACCTCATAGGTAGCAATGAATATCCTAGTAAGAGCACCAGTGGAAGGGGAAGCCCTGGGTCCTGCCAGACTGAACCCCCAGTGAACGTGATTGTTGGGGGGGAGGGTGGCAATGGGGGAGGGTGGGAGGGGAACACCCATAAAGAAGGGGGATTAGGGGATGTTTGCCCAGAAACCGAAAGGAATAACATTGAAATGTAAATAAATACTCAAGTTAATAAAAAAAAATATGTTTGATAAAAACTGCAGGTAGAGAGGTACCATAATCAAAGACCAGTCTTTGCTGTCTTAGGGCATGGTGGCTTCCCTACTTTGGGGGATCTTACCAGCAACTATGTGGAGGGGAACTTCAGCTATTATGTTTGTTATTTCAAGAAAGGGAAGAGCTGGAAGAGGTTACCTTTCAATTAATCCTACCGTGTAAGCAACCTTACTGGAATGTTTCTGTCATTAGCCAGAACTTAGAGACATGGCTATACCAACCTGTAAAGAACACTGGGAATCTAAAGTAGCCATATTGCTACTCTAGGTAGAACCAGGGTTCTATTGCTAAGAAAGGCAAAGTGCATGGGTAAGAGTGTAGCATCCTGTACCTTAGTGAAGAACGTTTCTATGGAGAAAATGTTATTGACTATGAAGATTTTCAGTAAATATTATTATCTATTAATACATGCCCTTTTATGTATTCCTTATTATAAATGTAATTGTTATATACTTGTACCTGGAGAGTTTTTAAAACTGGGAATAAAAGCAAGTTTCCAGACAGATACAGACTCCCACAGCCAAACAGTGGGTGTAGCTTGGGGCCTCTATGGAAGAATAGGAGGAAGGGTTACAGTCCTGAAGGGGATAGGAACTCCACAGAAAAGACCAACAGGGTCATCTAACCTGGACCCTTGGTGCTGCCCTCAGAGTCCGAACCACCAGCCAAAGATTGTACACAGGCTGTACCTAGGCCTTCCCACTCAGACATAGTAGATATGCAGCTTGACCTTCATGATGTCCTGAGCAGCTGGAACAGGGGCTATCCCAAAAGCTGTTGCCCGTATGTTCTACTAGCTGGACTGCCGTGTCTGGCCTCAGTGGGAGAGGAAGCACCTAGCCTCACACGGACTTGAAGTGTCAGGGTGGGGGAGATATCCAGGGGGACCTATACACTCTCAGAGGAGAAGGGGAGGGGGACAGGGGAAGGCTTGTGGGACAGGGTGCAGTGAGGGGGATGTAAAGTGAATAGATAAAAAAATTAAATTAATAACAAGTTTCACTTTGATTTTTCACTATTGAGAGGAAAGGAACGTTCCTACTTTTGAAATTCAGCATTTAGAAACTTAAGGAGATTTTGAGAGTATTGCTTTGTAAATTGATGTAAGTGTATTGTTATAAGCTTAATTTGTTATTTAATGCTTACCAATTCTAGTCACGATGCATCCTTTTCTCCTTAATGCTTAAAAAAACTTAGAGGATGTGTGGGATATATAAATTACTCCATGAGACACTAAAAAACTATTAGATGGCTCATTTTGTATGTAATCATATTTTCAAAGTGGTTACAAGTTTTATTTCTCAGAAACTTGGAAAACATGTTTCTGTCCTAATGTATTATGCTTAGATGACTGAGCTGGAAGTGTTCGTGCAGCCCTTAGAATGGTGACTTATTGGCTGAGTATGTGTGCCTGCTGTTGCCTTTGGCATTTGAATAATGGATTAGCACGTAGGTGGCCATGGGAAGAGAATGTTATGAATGGACTTTGCCTACACTTTTTTGAATAGCAAATTGAATTGCTGTGCCATACCTTATTTCTCCAACTGTTATAAAGCTATTAATTTTCACAGTGATGGATGGCAGTAACCTTTTTCCCATAGTCCTGCTCTCTGCATGGTGTGTGTCAGGCCAGTCTGCAGGTGATGTCTGTATAAAGGTTTGGAATGAGTGAAACATCTCCTTTAGGATAGCCTTTGGCTATTTTCATCTATCTTAAGATCGATTCATTTATTTCTTATAACTTGGGTTATTAATTTTTAGTTGTGGATCACTGCTGTAACACTTTATTTTTTGCCAAATTAGGTGCTTAAGGTTAACAACACATTGGGAGTATTGAATATTTTGTCTTTTAACTTTCATTCTGTTGTTAAACTAGCTTAGTAAGCAGGTAAATGAGTAAGTGAATATGAACAAACTATTAAAATCTGTATGACTACCCAGACTCCCTCTGTCACACAAATGGGATTATATTAGGCAAGATGCTTATTATAGGTGGTCTGAGACACTTGTAATAATGGAACTGGGATATATATATATATTATATATATATATATTAAAATGGGAGAAAATTTGCCTCATTGAGCAGCTATATTTCTACTTTTACTAAACAGTATTGTTAGTATGTCATAAGCACCTATAATGCTTTTTTACTTTTTTACTCATTTAAATTTTATGTTCATTAATGCATGAGTGTGTGCGCGTGCATGCATGTATGCATGCATGCGAGGGTGTGTGTATGTAAGGGGTTATGAACATGTGCCAAGGTTTTGAAGTCAGATAACAACTTTCGGGAGTTGGCTTTTGCTTCTTACCAATGGTTTCTCTGGTTTCTGCTGTGCTGCATACCGCAAGCTAGCTTCTGGGTGGTTCTCCCATCTCTGTCTTCTGTACTAGATAGGGGTCCTGGGATTACCAGTGTGTGCCACCTCATATAGCTTTCTTCACGAGTTCTAGGGCTTGAACTCAGTTTGTCAGGCCTGTGCAGCAAATGCTTTTATCCAGTGAACCAAATCCCTAGTTCACTTTCTATTCACCAAACAAGAAACTCCAAAACCCTGATACTGCAAATGTTTGTGTGCCTCACAGTATTCCATAAGTATTTTTAATTGTTGGATCTATTAAAAATAAGTTTAAATGTTTTAGGAATGTGATGATATCCTACTCCTATAATTTACGCATTACCTTAAAAGAAAACCTACTGTCTCACGGAGCACTTTTTGTTGTAAAAGCATCCTCCTTTGTCATCCATGCTGAGGGATAGATTTTAGATCACTGTCATTTACCAATTTTAATTTCTCCCCTTTCTCTTCAGACAATTGCTGGGCATGTTGTACTTCCTCTCTTGGTTCTATTTAGTGCCCGTATGAATGACTTGACCATCTAAGACTGTCTTTAATTGACTGTGGTTGTGCTTTGTAGGTGTAGGCCATAGAACTTGGATCTTTCTTAGAAACACTTGAAATAGGCTCTAATATGTCTCATAGTCTCTATATGACATGCATATCTAGATTGTCATAGGAGTTCTTAGAATAAAGATATCTTCTTTGCAGTAATTAGTAATCTACTGGTTGCTTTAATTACTTATAGAAACCTATTAGAGTGTTTAGTCATTTGACCCTTCAGTAAGCCTTGTATACTTTGTCTTGTTTAATGATGACTAGGCACTTAATTTTAAGAGTATTTTGTTCAGTTTATTGCATAGCTAGGTGCTTATAATTATAGCTTTATGATAGAAATTTGACATTCAATAATAACCTAAGTGGAAATTAATTATTCCATTTAAGGCAAATTAAAGGCATTTTAAAATACCAGGTTATTTACCAGTTGCTGACAAGAGCATATAAATAAATACAAAGATAGCAAACAATTGATTAATGAACAATAGTGATATTTTGCTGTTTTTAATTTCTTTTCATTTTTCCCAAATTTAACTTCTATTTGTACATTTTAAAAACTAACTCTTAAGTAAGCAATAACTATGTTTCTACTATGCTTGTTTTTTGTTAAACCAGGTTATTTTAAATGATAATGATAATGTTTGGTTAGTAGGTTTCTTGTAAACAGTAAACTTAATATATGATGGTTGTGTTTTATTTCATATCGGTGGCAATAACAAATTTTAGATAAGATTTGGGAAGTGTATATTTTTCATTTTCAGAATGTCAGTTGGGTTCACATTTTTATATGATAGAAATACATGTAAAAGTGTATGTGTGATAGTGAGTGACAGGTGTTATTTTAGAACTATTCACGTGTGTGTGTGTGTGTATGTGTGTGTGTGTGTGTGATGGCTTTTGGGATGTTTGGCATATGACATGTCTTATTGAATAGGAGGAGAAGAGAAAATAAGAAAAAGACATAAAGCATCATTAGACACATTCTAATAACTCCATAACCAGTCAAGTTCAAGGGTCCGGGTAGGTAGGCGGGCTCAGCTAGACTTCAGGAGAAGATGCAGAGAAAAAGCAGGGTCACTCAGACTTCTTGGTGTCCTTGCGCTTGCTGTTTGAATTTAGCTCTTTTTCTTTCCTCTGCTGTGATCTCCAATAGATTCCCACTGGAGTCAACATTGCTTTGTTTTTTGAAGTAGTTATAAGAATAGGATCAGTGCTACGAAGGATCTGATTTGAAAGTGCTCCTGATTTGGAGTAATCTGGGTCTTTACTCCTGGGAATAGGATATTCCTTTACTAAAGTATATCTCTTCTATTACTGATTATTTTGGCGGTGTTATTTAATCAAGTTATTTTTCCAGATCTCTGTCTGATTCTCATGCGTTACTGATACTTAATGATAAATGGAATGATATCCTTATTTTTAGACCGCATGGTTTTGGGGTTTGATACTTTAAGATTAGGTTGGCCAAAGCACTAAGACACATTTCTATTATGTTTTCTGGGGAAATAGGTATTTCTTCTATGATGACACTTGTTGTGTTGGAAACTGTAGTGGAGCTGATCAAGAAAAGTAGACACAATGTATCTATGCAAAGGTGTCAGCTGTGAACCATTTTATACATAGCCTGCTTTGTAATTCTACCTTTCCCAGTTGTTGGCTATTGCTTTGATCTTTGGAGGTCATCTGAGTATTCTTTATCTTTGAATTGTCTCTAGCGTATCTCTTCCATTAGAAGATTCTGTCTCGATCGATCCATGGTTATCACTCTGTACAAAGCTTAAGTCCAAGTGGATCAAGGACCTCCATATCAAACCAGATACACTCAAACTAATAGAAAAAAAAGTGGGGAAGCATCTCGAACACCTGGGCACTGGAAAAAATTTCCTGAACAAAACACCAATGGCTTATGCTCTAAGATCAAGAATTGACAAATGGGATCTCATAAAACTGCAAAGCTTCTGTAAGGCAAAGGACACTGTGGTTAGGACAAAACGGCAACCAACAGATTGGGAAAAGGTCTTTACCAATCCTACAACAGATAGAGGGCTTATATCCAAAATAGACAAAGAACTCAAGAAGTTAGACCGCAGGGAGACAAATAACCCTATTAAAAAATGGGGTTCAGGGCTGGAGAGATGGCTCAGTGGTTAAGAGCCCTGACTGCTCTTCCAGAGGTCCTGAGTTCAATTCCCAGCAACCACATGGTGGCTCACAACCATCTGTAAAGAGATCTGATGCCCTCTTCTGGTGTATCTGAACACAGCTACAGTGTACTTATATATAATAAATGAATACATCTTTAAAAAGAAATGGGGTTCAGAGCTAAACAAAGAATTCACAGCTGAGGAATGCCGAGTGGCTGAGAAACACCTAAAGAAATGTTCAACATCTTTAATCATAAGGGAAATGCAAATCAAAACAACCCTGAGATTTCACCTCACACCAGTAAGAATGGCTAAGATCAAAAACTCAGGTGACAGCAAATGCTGACGAGGATGTGAAGAAAGAGGAACACTCCTCCATTGTTGGTGGGATTACAGACTGGTACAACCATTCTGGATATCAGTCTGGAGGTTCCTCAGAAAATTGGACATTCCACTACCTGAGGACCCAGCTATACCTCTCTTGGGCATATACCCAAAAGATGCCCCAACATATAACAAAGACACATGCTCCACTATGTTCATAGCAGCCTTATTTATAATAGCCAGAAGCTGGAAAGAACCCAGATGCCCTTCAACAGAGGAATGGATACAGAAAATGTGGTACATCTATACAATGGAATATTACTCAGCTATCAAAAACAATGACTTTATGAAATTCATAGGCAAATGGAGGGAACTGGAAAATATCATCCTGAGTGAGATATCCCAATCACAGAAAAACACACATGGTATGCACTCATTGATAAGTGGCTATTAGCCCAAATGCTTGAATTGCCCTAGATGCACAGAACACATGAAACTCAAGATGGATGATCAAAATGCCAATGCTTCACTCCTTCTTTAAAAGGGGAATAAGAATAGGGAGGGAACAGGGAGGCAAAGATTAAAACAGAGGCAGAAGGAACACCCATTCAGAACCTGCCCCACATGTGGCCCATACATATACAGCCACCCAATTAGACAAGATGGATGAAGCAAAGAAGTGCAGGCTGACAGGAACCAGATGTAGATCTCTCCTGAGAGACACAGCCAGAATACAGCAAATACATAGGTAAATGCCAGCAGCAAACCATTGAACTGAGAACGGGACCCCCGTTGAAGGAATCAGAGAAAGGACTGAAAGAGCTTGAAGGGGCTCGAGACCCCATATGAACAGCAATGCCAAGCAACCAGAGCTTCCAGGGACTAAGCCACTACCCCAAGACTATACATGGACTGAACCTGGGCTCCAACTTCATAGGTAGCAATGAATATCCTAGTAAGAGCACCAGTGGAAGGGGAAGCCCTTGGTCCTGCTAAGACTGAACCCCCAGTGAACGTGATTGTTGGGGGGAGGGTGGTAATGGGGGGGAGGATAGGGAGGGGAACACCCATAAAGAAGGGGAGGGGAATGTTGGCCTGGTACTGGGAAAGGGAATAACACTCGAAATGTAAATAAGAAATACTCAAGTTAATAAAAAAGAAAAAAAAAAAAAAGAAGATTCTGTCTCAAGACTAGTACTTAACATCAATCAAGTTTGCATTCTGTATTTACTGTCTCAGTTCCAGAAGCAGCCGGCAGTCTCTTTTTGGTCTGTTTTGCTGTGAATGATTTCCACCAGCTTGGTGTTTGTTTCTTCTGAATTTGTGGCAGTTGGAGTTGTTTCTGGACTTGGTCTGGCACCCACTCTGAGCCTGTTCAAATTCCAGCGCTTTTGTTACTGCCTCCAGTAGTCTGTTTCCCCTTATGAAAAAAGCAAGTAGGTTGTTATCTCCCTTCTAAAAGGTATCCATCTCATTTTGGTTTTTCTAAAGTCATAGGTTATGGGCAACATACAGATCTTAGAGAGTTACATAATTGTTTCTTGGTAACATTTGAATTTTAAAGCTTGTATTCATTATAATATTGTATAATCTTTCCAAAATACAACCATTGAAAGGTCATAATTATATTGGAATCAGTGGGACAAAATCTTGAAATTTAAAATATAAATAACAAGTAATTCAGAAAATATTTAGAATGACTTGTGCTATTTGTTTCAAATTAAAATTGTGATAATTGTTATTATACTGGGTATTTTAAATTTTGGTTTTCAATTCTGTTCTTCATATTTTAGTCTAAATCATATTTGATATGAAAAACACTGCTCATGAGATACTCCAGTGGCATCCACCCAATGATGCTTGTCTTGGATTGTCATGGATATGTTTTCTAACTGGGCCAGTCACACAATACAGAAGGATGGCCTTGACTCATCTCATTTCACATTAGTGCCCAGACTTTGTCTCAGGTGGCCAGACAGTCCCTTACCTTTTTTACTCCCTAACAGTTTCAAATGAAATGATTAAAACAGAGCGATGCAGGATGTATTTCAAAACTGATTTACATATTTGCCTATTCTGGTTCTCTCATTTATTAAAGTTATTGGCAAATTAAAAAACATTCTTTTTAATTTTTATAATTTATAGTTTCAGAATAGAAACATATAAATTTGCCTTTTTTAAAAAACATTTACTAATTGTGTGTGTGCATATATGCATGAGCATGCTACTTCAAGCATGTGGAAGTCAGAGGACAGCTGGTAGGAGTTTGTTCTCTCTTGACAATGACTTTAAACTTTTCCCTTTCTACTACCTAAGTGCTGGAGATAATAGGCAGCCACCACATCCAGCTTGAAATTCTTCATATGTTTATCTTTATATCTAGGTATATATGTATTGATCTCTTATATGAATAAAACTACTTCAGAATGAAAATTTGAAAAACCCAGCAACTTAAAATTAGAAACCAGCTATAAGAGAGTACTTTTTATGCTAGTTGCTATCACATCTTATTTTTTGTGGGTATGCAAACATGTGGTGCTTTTCTGAGTGCAGGACTTCAGTTATTCCTACTTCCATCTCTGCAATCATTTTGTCAACAATCAACCAGATTAATCTTTTTTCTAGTTGTAATTATTGAAATACTAGTTAATTGTAGATAAAATAGTGCCAACATTCATGAGAAATGTCTTTATTTTTGAGCATCGCAGCAGGACTGCAAATGATAAGCAAAGTGTTCATTTAAACTATATTTCCGGGGTTGGGGATTTAGCTCAGTGGTAGAGCACTTGTCTAGCAAGGGCAAGGCCCTGAGTTCGGTCCCCAGCTCCGAAAAAAAAAGAAAAGAAAAAAAAAAAAAAAAAAACTATATTTCATATATATATCATTTAAATAGTTGTTACAAATAAACTACCATCAGTAATTTGTTAATGCCGTTTTCCTTTGAGTATCGAATTTTTTCTCATTTTATTTTTTAAATTAATATTTAAAAACAGGCACATATATATGCACACAAAAGAAAATCACACACATATCACATATATGTGATATATAAAAATCATATATAAATATACATTGATGCATGTATCTGTATATACACACATGCATGTTGTATATGTATATGTATGCATACTGTATATCTTCAGATGTCCACAGAGGGCATTTGATTCTCTGAAACTGGAGTTGGAGATGATTGTGAGCTGCCCAGTGTGAGTTCTGGGAAACAAATCAAGAGAATCAAGTGTTCTTAACAACTGAACCCTCTCCCCACTTCTCGTTTAAAAAGCAACAAAAAATTTCTATTGTGTATACTGAGTGTAGCAGTAAAGCTTGTTTGTGAGTTTTGGTGTGCTTGTTAGATATCTTGATATTTTATTTGTAAGCCTTTAATATCTGATCTAGTTCTTCAGCCGAGATTTTTTTTTTTTTTAATGTATATGAGTAGACTGTAGCTGTCATCAGACACACCAGAATAAGGCATCAGATCTCATTACAGATGGTTGTGAGACACCACGTGGTTGCTGGGAATTGAACTCAGGACTTCTGGAAGAGCAGTCAGTGCTCTTAACCACTGAGGCATCTCTCTAGGCCCCAGATATCTTATTATGATGGAGAAATGTTTTCACTTATTATTTTTACTTGATGAGATTAAAGCTTTAGTCTTTTAGAACATACTCTTTATTGTTTATATGTTTTTGCAGATGCACATACTTGAACCCTCATCTACATATGTATTATTTAGAGCCAGTGAATGTGGTGATTAAGCCAAAGTATGTTATTAATCTTTATGTCCCTAACTGGTGAGATTCAATTAATGAGTGAGGGTATTTCTACTAATTTTGCAGGTGAATGTGAGTCCCAGTGGGAATTATAGACAGGAGAAATGATAAAACATGTTGCCTTGCTTAGTGAGTCTTATAATCATGACAAACATCACCCTAATAGTTCGTGACATGATGTCTTTTGAAGACTTTTACATAGATAAGCAGATAAAAAGTACATTAGTAATCTTCCTCTTTCCTCCATTTGATGCAGAGGTACACATATGTATACATGTTACCAAATGCATACCCTCCATTTGTATTTCTGGTGTCCTCAAACACAGTATTCTCTGAAGTGTTCATTGACCTCATCAGCACCAAACTGATCTGTTTTCAGTTTCTTAAAAGCAAATAGCACTTTGTTCCTTATATTAATTTGTAAATTTTGACTTTCTTTTATGTATCTTTTATGTATGTATAAGTAGTGTGTGTGTGTGTGTGTGTGTGTGTGTGTGTGTGTGTGTATGTGTGTGTACATGTGTACCCCTGTAGTTGTGTGCACTCATGCAGGGGGAGGTGGCACAATGTTAATGTGGTTGATTAGCTAATGGTTTTAAGGAAATACACTTAAAATATTTCAAGTATTGCTATCCATGTGGCAACAGTTTTCATGTGAAAACCTTATTTGAATTGCTATGGGACTTAAATACAGTGTCTAATATGTTTAAGATGTGGTTAAAGTCTTTGCAGATTTAGGGGGTTGGCAAGATGGTATAGTATGTAAAGATGCTTACGTGTTGGCTGTCAGAGTTTGATCTTCAGGGCTTAGGTGAAGAATGGAGAGAAGTGATGCTTGCTACTTGTCTTCTGATGTCCTGTCTACATATAAGGCATGGCACATGAGCACACTGCACACACACACACACACACACACACACACACACACACACACACCCACACACACATACACACACACACAAAACTAAATGTAAAAAATTAAGAATTCTGTGGTTTAGACATAAGTTTAGCTATCTTCATATTCATGTGTTTATTAAAGAGAGAACTGCAGAATCAGTTTTTAACAGTCATTAGTATGTGTCATGTCATTTTAAAGTTTAAAACCTTAGGTATAGGAATTTTCATAGCATTTCACTACAGTTCTTTCTAGAGTGTATTCTGAGGAAGATACTTTAGTTACTCCAGATACCAAATGGAAAACTTTCCAACTGGTAGATCGAGTGAGAGTTCCTGGGATAGGGACTGGCAATACAGTTTCCATTTGCAGAGTTTTGTTTAGGGGTAAGTAATGTGACCAGCATGTAGGGTGTGTGTGGAGTGATATGGTAGCTTGAATGAGACTGGCACCTATGAGTTATAATTTTGAAATGCTTAGTTACCAGGGAGTGTCACTATTTGAAAAGATTAGAAGGATTAGTGGATGTGGCCTTGTTGTAGTGGATGTGTCCTTGTTGGAAGTATGCTACTAGAGTTGGGCTTTGAGGTTTAAAAAGCTCAATCTCTCTCCATCTCTCCATCTCTTCCTCCATCTCTTCCTCCCTGTTCACTCTCCCTCTCTCTCCCCTTTCCTCCCTCCCCTCTCATGGATCAGGATAGCTCTCAGTTGCTTCTCAGCACTATGCCTGCCTGCCATCAGGCTCTCTGCCATGATGATAATGGACAGCGTAAGCAAGCCCCCAATTAAATGCTTTCTTTTATAAGAGTTGCCTTTGTCATAGTGTCTCTTTATATCAATAGGACAGTGACTAAGACAGCTGCCATTTATCAGTGTTATACAAAGCACATGATAATGGGCCTTATCTTTGCCCAGGAAACTTGGAAGTTTAAATTAGAAAGACAGTGAAATGGGTAATTTGGTTTTGGCTATACTTTTTTCTGTATTATTGGTTGATGGTTGTACAAGATAGTAATGACTTAAAATGTAAATTATATACTTATTTGTCAGATGGTGAATTAAAATAATATCTATCAGTTATTTATAGAAACTATTTAGATCAGATATATGCATTAATTTAGAAAAATAGTGATCTGAGAAAAAGTAGACAGGACACTACTTTTAAGAATATGTGAGAACATGTTAAAGATAAGAGTTCCTCTTGGACTTACAGTGTGTTTTCAGTGTTAGCCACACAACCAGATTTTCTTGTCAGTATTGAAAACTGCTGAAGGTTTATTTGATTTATGGCACAAGCAAATGGTATCTTACTGTTAGCAAAGGGGGCAGGAAACTCCTCAAGCACCTACCTACCTGCATATGCCTTTCTAAAGTTTTGTGCACTTTTAAACTTGAACAGCTCCCAGGTTTAGTAAACACAGTTGAAGTTAGAGACAATACACAAATAATTGATTTAATCTCATTTTTGGTTCTGTGACTGAGTCCCAAAAGAAAACTAGCCCTGGTGTTCTATGTCTGACCAAATACTACATCTGTATTATATATAGACCTAGATATGTAAATATATCCACAAAGGCAAAATATACCAGAAATAATCATTGCTATATGATATAACCCCCTTTTCCAATTTCATGTCTTCAACTCAATTTCTAGTGGTTTAATTTCTGCAAAATTCTTTATAAAGATCTAAAATTTGTAGTCAGTACAACACTGGTACTCTGAAAAGGCTTCTCTTAGACATATGCTTTACATGTCTTAAAACCTGAGAACAAAGCAGTCTAGAACACTAATAGCTTTGTAGGATAGCTGTGATGAATACTGGCCTCTGTATTCATGAGACTTTTGCCTGTAAGTTTATGTTTAATCTTAGTACCTGCATCACCATACAAGATGTGGGTTAAAAAGCACACTGTTGACTTATTTTGTAGCCAGTTTTGTTACTGTGTGTTAATTTGGATTTGACACCTATCTGGGAATGGTAGTGCATGACTTTACTCCCAGCAGAGGCAGAGGCAGAGGCAGGTATATATATATGTGTGTGTGTATGTATGTATACACACATGATGCATACATACATAGGCTATGTCCAAGTTGTGCTGCCCTTATATTCATGAATATGGGGTCACGTACTTGAGCATGGTCAACCTACCAGGGGCCATATTTCTGAAGAAAATAGAAATATTCTTCCCCAGAAGCCATCTACTGCCAGTAGCTCCCCAGTAAGTGTTGGGGGAGAGGAGCTTGGAATGTTAACTCATTGGTTTGATCTCGTGTAGTGAGATCAAAGATCTGCTGTGAGTTAATGCATGGTCCTGTCATATCCAGAAGCCAGTGTTTCACCCTGATCTTTCCCAGCCTCTGACTTTGAAAACCCTCTCCTCTTCATGCCATTGGTCTCTGAGCTTTGGAGTTATGGAGTGTGCTATAGATGCTTCATTTATGGCTGAGCAGTACATGGACACTTACTCTCAATACTTGATCAGTTGTGAGTTTCTATCTTAACTGCATTCTACCGGCAGAGAAACTTCACTCATGAGGTCTGAGAACTATACTGTCCTGTGTATACATTTAGAGAGCAGTTTGATATAAGGTCTGCTTCTCAAGGGAAAACACATGCATAGTGCTG
This sequence comes from Rattus rattus, assembly GCF_011064425.1. Taxonomy (NCBI): domain Eukaryota; kingdom Metazoa; phylum Chordata; class Mammalia; order Rodentia; family Muridae; genus Rattus; species Rattus rattus. The sequence continues at coordinate 36,705,110 of NC_046163.1, read as the reverse complement.
TAAATCAAGAAACCATGGCTAGGAAGATCATCGTCCAGGGGTGAATCTCCTATCATTATTTTGCTAAATGGGCTCAAACTCTAATCCAGTTAGTATTGCCTGTATGTTTATGGATGTGGTGTCATCTACTGGGATGTGGGTATCTTGCCAGTGGCCATATCCCCTATCCAAAAAAAAAAAAAAAAAAAAAAAAAAAAAAAAAAATCTAGCCCTCTCCCTCCTCTAGTGGCCAATAGTGCCTCAGCTGGGGAGATGCTTTGTAGGCATCTTGGAATTCTATTGCTTTGATCTCGTGCTGGTCTTGAGCACAGAACCTTAGCAGCCCTTAGTTTATGAGTGTAGTGGTTATGCTCTGTGCAGAATGTAGTGTTTGACAGCATTGCTCCCCACATTCTGTGTCTTAGAGTTTTTGTCTCCCTCCTTACATGGTATTCCCTGAGCCTTGCTGGTAGCGGGGCTTGATAAAGACAAGGGCTAAACCCTCACGGTCTCTCATTCTCAGCACATTGACCAGTCATGGTCTTTACATGAACCACTACCCACTTCGAAAAAAAGCTTCTGTGACTGAGGCTGAGATCAGCCCAGAACTATAGGTATAAATACTTAATAGACAGCCGGACAGTATTATCACTTAGCAAAGCATACTGTTGTTGCATGTTGTTTTCCTCCATCTCCCTAGGAATTAAGACTCCTCAGCCATGGACTGTAAGTAATTTCAAAGATAGATTTATTTACTTTTATTTTATGTCTATGAGTGTTTTGCCAACATTCGTTTGGGCACCATGTGCATCCCAGATGCCTACAAAGTCTAGAAGAGGGTGTTGTATTCCTTGGAACTGGAGTTATAGGTGGTTGTGAGTCATTTTGTGGGTGCTGGGAATCAAACTTGTGTCCTTAAGTAGAGCAACCAGTGCTCTTCCATATACATGTATGTACATACATGCATACATGCATGCATACATACATGCATAGGCTAAATATGTATACATAACATCAACTGGAGCCATCTCTCCAGTCCCCCAGGTTTGAACTTGACCAGATTTACAGTAAAATAGTAATTCTTAGCAGAAAGCCTTATTTTGGTGTATAGTCTACTTTTCTATATCTTTTATATTAGGCATTGATTGGCTTACCCATGAATTAATTCACTCAGATGACTTCATTTTTAAAGATTTTCTTTTTAGTCATTATAATTCACAAAGATTGTCTTCTCTTAGGTGTATGATGAGAATGATGATTATTGGAAAGGTCTAAGAGATTTTAGTTTTTATTTTTTCATAAGGTGTAAGCTAGTGGACATTTCAGCTTTACATTTCCTAATTGAAAAAAATCTCTTTACAACTTTCATATTTCTATTTTCTTCTGCATCGTCTATATTATTGAATAGCAACTAAATGTGGATTTCTTATTGTAGAGAACAGTTGCAAATCTATTTAGAATTTTTAAGAAGAGAGAGAGAGAGAGAGAGAGCCATTCCTCCATCCATCCATCCATCCATCCATCCATCCATCCATCCATCCATCCATCCATCCATCCATTATATTTGGGCGCAGTATGGTGTTAAAATGAGAATGGGGTTAGGTGGGCAGGCCCTTGCAGAAAAGCAGCTTGTAAAAATCCTGGGATATGCTTGCCAGAGTGCTGACTTGACATACTACTTCATATTTTATAGAAATACCTGCCATGAAAATGTTAAAATAGATGAGGAGTTCAGCTATGTAATTAAGAATATGTTTATTTTGACTCTTAAATTCTTTAACAGATGACTGTATCCTTCTATATCTGCCCACACTTTTATTTTAGGTTGGTTGTGTCTTTTTTTTTCTTTTAAATTACTCTTCATTTCTAGATAGGGTAAACTATTAATAGGCAGAATTCAGTGTTACTTTGTTTTGAAGGAAGACTTAGATTCCAAAGCAGATATTTGATTTCTAGAAAGTAAATTGTTGGATAGAGGATTAAACATTATGAAGTAGGTTAAGAGATTCCTTTCTGTATTCTAACATTTATAAAAAATATAGAAAATCTTACCTGAAACTAAATTAAAATGGAGAAATTCTGTGGTCTTGCCCTAGAAAAAAAAAAAAGTAAGTAAAGACACTATATATACACATTTGTTAGAACATAAAAGAGGAAACTGGCGTATGGAAAGAGCTAAATCATAGTTACTTTCTCATTGCAACAAAGCAAGCAGTTAAAAAAATGAAATATCTAATTAGAAACAAAATATTTATGCTTAAATGTAAAAACAAATCTTACTATATTTATTTTATTTTATATTTTATATTTGTTTCATCTCTGTGTGTGTGTGTATCTCTCTCTCTCTCTGTGTGTGTGTGTGTGTGTGTTTGTGTATGTATGTGTGTGTGTGTGTGTGTGTGTGTGTGTGTGTGTGTGTGTGTGTGTGTACTATGTGTGTGCATAGTGCCTGCAAAGGTCAGAAGAGGACATTGTATCCCCCGGAACTGGAGTTACAAATGGTTGTGCACCTTGTGGGTACTGGGAATCCAACCCTGATCCATTGGAATAGCAGGCAGTGCTCTTAGCCAGAGCTAAGCCATCTCTCCAGACTGAATTAAAAGTTTTAATTTATAGTGTTTTCTTCTGTTTGCTTTACACTTTTGGTTTTTTGAGACAGAATTTCTCTGTGTAGGCTTGGCTGTCCTGGAATCCATAGACCTGGCTGGCCTCAAACTAAAAGATCCCCTATCTCTGCCTCTCAAGTGCTAGGATTTAAGGCATGTGCCACCACAGCCTGACTACTTTATATCTTTCAAAAGGAGTTCTCACCTAGTATTTTCTTAATAATTCTCCTGTGTTTAATTCAATTTGTTTGCCTTTTTCTTCTGAAAGACAATATGTTATCCATTCTTATTTCATGATTGGCTTATGAGTGAAGTCTGGTTTATCTTTAGCCCCTTTTCATTTCTCAAAGCCTTTAAATCAGTAGTTCTCAACTTGTGGGTCATGATCCCGTTGGTGGCTGGGGGGGTCAAACAACCCTTTTATAGCATTGCATAAGACCACAGGAAAACAAAGATATTCACATTATGATTCATAATAGTAACACAACTACAGTTATAAAGTATCAATGAAAATAATTTTATAGTTGGGGGTCCCCACAACTTGAGGAACTGTATTGAAGGGTAGCAGCATTAAGAAGAAGGTCGTGAACCACTGTTTTAAATGCTTAGTACATCAATGTTTGTTATATAATTATAGTTATGCACACATACACTTACCAGCTTGCATTTTTTTTTTAACTTGGAGATGGCATGATTTATTTATAATCTCTGGTATTTAGCCTTTTTTTGGTTATTTTATTTATTTACATTTCAGATGTTGTCCCCTTCCCAGTTTCTCCTCAGCAAATCCTAACCCATCCTGCTTCCCTTCTGCTTCTGTACAGTGGGGAGCTCCCTCACCCACCCACCCACTCTCACTTCACCACGCTAGCATTCCCCTATGCTAGGGCATCGAGCCTCCACAGGGCCGAGGGCCTCCCCTCCCATTTATGCCAGATAAGGCCATCCTCTGCTACATATGCAGCTGGAACCACAGGTCACTCTATGTGTACTTTTTGGTTGGTGGTTTAGTCCCTATGAGCTCTGGTGGGGGGGGTCTGGTTTGTTGATATTGTTGATCTTACTATGGGTTTGCAAACCCCTTCAGCTCCTTCAGTTCTTCCCCTAAACCCTCCATTGGGGTGCCTGTGCTCAGTGATGATTGGCTGTGAGCATACACATATGTATTGGTCACGTCACGCTCTGGCAAAGCCTCTCAGGGGACAGTGATACCAGGCTCCTGTCAGCAAGTGCTTCTTGACATGAGCAGTAGTGTGGGGCAATCTCTGGGTGACCTTTCCTTCAGTCTCTGCTCCACTCTTTGTCCCTGCATTTCCTTTAGACAGGAGCAATTCTGGGCTAATGTTTTTGAGATGGACAGGTGACCCTATCCCTCAACCAGGGGCCATGCCTAAACTCTGGATATAGTCTCTACAGGTTCTCACTCCCCTCTGTTGAGTATTTCAGCTAATGTCATCCCCATTGGGTCCTGGGAGCCTCTTGCTTTCCAGGAAGAGGGAAAAAGGGGGGTAGGATCATGTGTGGGAATAGACCAGAGAAGCAATGAAAATAGTAGGTTATCTTAGAGAAGACTGTCAAAAATACTGATTTGGAAAATGCAGACTTAAAGTCTGAGTAGTTTGTAGTTTCAAGGGGGAAAAAGAGGTTGACTGTTTCGAAAGTGGGTCACTTATGCTTTGTGAGTCTTTCTAAACAATCTTTTACCTATGTTGTTGGAGTGACTCAGTTACTATAGATCAGATCCTGCCACCTTTATGGCAGTATTCTTTTTTTAAATTCAATAATTTTTTTTATCGAGTCTTTGGGGGTTTCATATCATGTATACTAATTCCTTTATCCCCAGTCTTTCCATATCTACCTTCTACCCTTATAACACCCCCACTCCACTGAGAGAAAGTAAAAATAAAGATTAGAAAGGAAAAGAAAAATGAACAAAAGCAAAGCCTTCATGCTGACCCAGCGCCCCACCTGCTCCTCTGTCACCTGCAGCCTTTGCTTTGTGCATGTGCTGTTTGCTCTCCTATCTTTCCTGCCTCTCCATCATGTATTTATCTGTTATAGAAGCATTGGAACTATGAGTGTTCATAGTTATTCCAGTTCAAGTTCTCTAGCTTCTACATCATCAATTCTGGACCCTCCCAGAGACTCTCATCTCCTGCTGCTGTTGCTCTGAGTTGTAGAGATCTGTGGCTGTGGATCTGCAGGACTAGTCCCTACATGCATTCCAGCAGCTCATAGACGGGGAAGATGTTGGTTGGGGTGGGCCAACTCAAAGCCCTGGATCTGGAGCTGGATGGAAGCTGAGTTGGTCAGTCCACCAGTTCTCCTGTGCACACACCACTGGAGCTGGGTCTCTCACACTGTCCAGGCGAGGGGTGAGGTCCACTCTCCTGCTCTTCCATGCCAGTGCTTCCTGGTCCAGCTCGCCTATGCTGCCTGGGTGAGGGGTGGGGCCAGCTCTCCTGCATCCACACCAGCAGGTTCAGTTTTTCTGTGCTGCCCAGGTAAGATGTGGCAACGCTCTTTACCTATCGCTTTCTAGAAGCTATTTTAATCAGATAGTCTCTTTGAACATTTTTTGGTATGGAGTGGAATTAGAGAATAAATTGCTGAGAGTAGTAACCATGTCAACTTTTAATTGTTTTTTGTTTTGCATTATTCTATGGGAAGAAAATAATGGATAGATCATCTTTAAGCTTGCATATATAGCTTGCCCAAGACTTTCTTAAAGGATTATTGTGCTTAATAGTTTCTGGGTCATTGACAACTTCATGTGTATGCGAGTTTGATCTATTCCTAGAAACTTTTTTTAAATATCCTGTTTTAAATTCTGTCTTCTAAACTTTTTTTTTCTTCCCTTCCATAGTTCTCTATATTCTGCTCATTTATAACAATTCTTTTCAAAGTTTGAAGGGTACAAGGCTTTAGGTTTAAACCATTACTGAACTTTTTCCTCATGGAAAACCACCTTGATAAACTTAAAAACAAATCATACAGTCTTTATCTGTTTATTTGGTAAGTGCATTGCAAGAATTTCAGTATATTATAAATTGGGCAAAAATGTCTATCTTCATGTGTAGAGCAGGCTGTGTAGTTCTGAGAGGCATTTTGCTGGTGGTAGGACATTCTTTACTTGGTTCAAATATCCATACATTCATCAACATTTCACATACAGATCCCTTTATCCATCTTTACCCAGAATGAGGAGAGAAGAGACAGCTAAACTTTAGTACTAACCACTAGTTACATTGATAATGAAAAAGAAAAGAAAACAGCTCACAAATTTCTTCTAGAACAGTAGTTGTTCACAGGGGCCACCTAATACTATGGGAGAAACATAGATATTTACATTACAATTCATAAAGTACCAAAATTATGAAGTAGGAAATAATTTTATGGTTGGGGTCATTGCAACATGAGGAACTGTATTAAAGGATCACAGCATTAGGAAGGTTGAGAACCACTGTCTGGCGGGCTTTGGCTTCTGATTTGAATTTGTCTTGGATGAAAGACCAGTGAGAAAGCTGCTGACTGTCCAGCATGTCTCCATGATGCAGTATGGGTCATTTCAGTTTTCATGTTTCCAGAGGAAGCTCAGAGTTTTTGCTATAGGATGCATAAGATAAAATAATCACAGAATGTTATCATTACATTGTAACATGCATCTATATAGTGATTTTGCTTTGGATGGTGGAACTGTATAAACTCATTCTTTCTTAGGCATAGTCCTAATGCAGTAGATGGTACTCCTGGAAATTATACAATTCATACATATCTTCATATGTGCATTTATCTAATCGGAATGTTTTAAGGCGGTTTCTCAAGGAACTCAAGGTTATGATGAGCCTCTTTAACAGGGAGAATAGCCTATTGTTTGTGAATGTTGGACCATTGACTGAACATAGATAGATAGATAGATAGATAGATAGATAGATAGATAGATAGATAGATAGATAGATAGATAGATAGAAAGAAGCTTTACCCATGCCATTACTACTTTCTTTTTATATAGAATGAATATATGGAGATTAAAAGCCTGAAACTGAGAATATTTTGAAAAGCAAGATATTTCAAAGTGCTGGCATTAAAACTTAGAGCTAATGTGTCCTTGAATCTTTCTTTATCCTTTTACATTATAGGAAAAGAACTTAGGAAATTTTTTTTCATACTATCATCTATGAAAATTCAGTCTCTCTCTCTCTCTCTCTCTCTCTCTCTCTCTCTCTCTCTCTCTCTCTCTCTGTCCTCCCCCCACCCCCTGCCTCTCCCCTCCCCTCCTCCCTCCCTCCCCTCCCCTCCTCCCTCTCTCTCCCTCCTCCATGGTGTGTGTGTGTGTGTGTGTGTGTGTGTGTGTGTGTGTGTGTGTGTGTGTGCCTATATCTATATCTAACTTTATATCTATCTATCTATCTATCTATCTATCTATCTAGGTACATGCATTTATGCCTACAAGTGTATGTGAATGTGCATATATGTAGAGTCTAGAGGTGTCAACGTCAATATCTTACTTAATAACTCTTCATATTATTATTATTATCATCATCATCATCATCATTATTATTATTATTAATTGCATGCTTGTGAATGTGTGTGATATATGCATTTGGGTGCAGGTGTGCTTGCTTTGTGTAGGGGCCAGAGCATGATAATGGGAGCTTTTTGCAACTGGTGTTTTATCCTTCTAACCCTTATTCCCACAACTACTGAGCACTTCACAACACACAAAAACAGATCAACAAAGTAGCTAATGCTGATAACAACATCTTAGTCTTATAACAAAACAAATAACTGTAACTTGGGCTAGACCAAAGCCAAATATATTATGATATATTGAACATTTAAAAAATTGTTCATTGTTAAAAATAGCAAAGGGAGATAATTTTCAGAGCATATCTAATGTAAGAGTGGGGTTGATAATTCATTTGAAAATTTTCAATTTGATGTGGAAATCTACTAATGTAATATTAATGTATAGTTTTGAGGCAAGTTGCCACATTAAAACTTGTCACACAAAAAATTTATTCTTATAATAGCCATGTATTTTACTGAGTAAATTTGAATTATTTGGTGACAGCCTTGATTATTATTTGTTCATTGGTTTTTGAAACAGGGTACCTTTGTGCAACCTGGTTTATCCTGAACCCCACTATGTAGATCAGGCTGGCCTTCAACCCACAGAGATCTGTTTGCCTCTGCCTCCTGAGTGCTGGGATTTAGGGCATGCACCACCATGCCTAGCATTTAGCTATTTTTATAATGCTGTGAAGCCAAAGTTGAACCAGACAACTCACTAGAAAGATAATACACTATTAATCACTCTATCTTTCCACTCTTGTAGATTACTACAGAAACTTGGAGAATAAGAGTAAGAGTAAAGGAAGGTGGTATTTCTTTTACTAAACCACCCAATTTTAGCTTCTTCTAGAAATATTTAAGATGTTTATATGTAAAATATATGTGGTGGTTTGAATGAGAACCACCATAGACTCCTGTGTTGGAATTGTTGGTTCCCAGTTGGTGGACAATTTGGGCAAGATTAGGATGTGTAACTTTTTGTTAGAGGTCTCTCACTGGGGTTGGGCTTTGATGTTTCAAAAGCTTAGGTCATTCTTAGTTACTGCTCTACCTCATACTTCTGGATCAAGGTGTAAGCTCCAAGCTGTTCTGTCACTATGCCTTTGCTCTGCCATTGTGGACTCTCATCCTCTGAAACTGTGAGCCCAATTAATGCTTTCTTTATAAGTTGCATTGGTCATGGTGTTTTGCCACAGCAATAGAGAAGTAACTAAGACAATATGAAATGAATTCTAAAAGAAACATAATATTTTTTTTACTCTATGTATAAATATGTGTTCTAACTAGACACATAAGTTGAAGATGAAGGGAAGAAACCTTTGAAATGTAATGTTTTGGAGTTTTCCTGTCCTATAGCAAATACACATTTCTTTTAAGTTATTGAGTTAGTGACTTAATGCTATTTATAATATTCCTTCATTCTTTTATTAAGAACACAGTTTCATCTATGATATTAAAATTTTGTATTTTTTCTTTTTCCCAACTTGGCTAGAGATTATTTTGTTTTATAAAATCTTCAAAGGGAACCACGTTTTTATATTTCTGTTGTTTTTATGATCCTTGAAAATAAAATTTTAAGAATGAGATGATTTTGAGAATAATTGCCAGAAAATAGTAGAGAGTTTCCATTAACTCCACATACACATTTCTTATTGTTATTCAATTTGTCACCATTTCTTGACTAAAGTTTGTTTCATTCATATGTCTTTAATTTTTCCCTTTGTTTGTTTGTTTGCTTGAGAATGCCACTCAGAATACTATGTTACTTTTCTTTGTTACATCTTAGATAACTCTTAGTCTTTACAGTGTCTCAGACTTTAGGATGACCTCAGACTTGAATAATTGTCAGGTCTTTTGTAGATAATGTGCCTCGTGTGATATTTGTTTTTTTCTCACAGTTAGACTGGGCTTAGGGATTTGTTTGATATTTGAGGAAGAGTCAGAGCAAAATGATCTTTTCATATATACCACTAATATTATTTAACACTGTTTAAGACAAAAGATTTATTTTATTTATAATTATGTGCATGTAGCTATGCACCTGTTCTACACAGTGAATTTCAGGATAACCACAAAAAAAAAAAAAAAAAAAAAGAAAGCCAACCAGAATATTTACCCTGAATCATCATTATTAAGTGTGATAATTGCTTTGTTTTTCAAGAAGAGGTTTTAGCATTTCTATTACATGTATATTACAGTGATAATGTCTAGTTTATAAATGACATATATGTCAGAAATACAAAGAGTTTGAACAGCCCTCTGTAAATCAGTAAGTGATTTACAGGAATCCCATCTTCTGTCTGCTTGTAATTCCTGCCAGTTGTTTCAAGATGTTTTAACCATATCCACATCTGTATCCATATCACTGGGGGAAGTCCTTTATGGTTCTGAATAAATGGATTGGCACATTTATTTGCGTGTTTTTTCTTGTGGGTGGGGCAGCCCTCAACTGGTGGTTTTTGGTTTTATAAGAAAGCAGGCTGAGTAAGCCATGTTGAGCAAGCCAGTAAGCAGCACTCCTCCATGGCCTCTATATCAGCTCCTGCCTCTAGGTTACTGCCTTATTGGGGTTCCTGCCCTGACATCCATTGATGAACAGTGATAAGGAAGTTATCAATTACAAAGCCTTTCCTCCCAACATGACCTTTTGGTCATGGTGTTTTTGTCACAGCACTTGTAACCCTAACTAAAACAGTACATATTAGGAAAACAAACTTGGACATTACCAATCTGTACAATTGAGCAATGATTCTGAGTAGAGGCATCTAGAGACACTTTGATTGTTATGACTGAGCTTGCTGTTGCCATCTAATAAGAGAAGGTAGGAGTGCTTCTGAACATCCTGGTGTTTACAGGTCACCCTCCTTTAGTCAGTATCCCCAAAGAAATGGGTGTTTTAAAGTTAGTCCAAGAAATCCTGTTATTTTCTGTGTTTCTTGTTCCTTGATCAGCAAAGCTTAGTTTATATTAATTTTCTTTTTTCACCTCACTGTAGATTATTTGACTTCCACTGTATATGTTTGTGTTTTCTATCTTTTTGATAATAGGTCATTCAAAAGAATTGAAATTTTCTTTTGTTTTGTTTTTGAGACAGGGTTTCTTTGTGTAATCCTGACTGTCCTGGAACTCACTCTGTAGATCAGGGTGGTCTTGAACTCAGAGTGCTGGGATTAAATGTTAAGCTACCACTTAACCATTGGCTGGCTGAATTGAAGGTGTTTATCCAGATGTGTTTGAAGCCAAAGGATAGTTAGAACAGTTAGTGGAAAAGAGATGATAAAATGTGTAAGGTCTTAACTACAATATCTTAAATATTATTGTGTGGTGTTACAGTTCTGAAATCATCTCTATGTGTTTGCTAAGGTCTGTTTTATATATTGTGATTTCTACCTTTAACATTTTTATGAATTATGTTGGTGTATTGATTAAATTTAAAAGGAAATTAGCTATTGATAAAAGTGATAAGAAGCATCTAGCACTTGCTGAAATGAGCTCTGTGTGAGACACTGACTTTAGGTTTTTAGTTTTTTGTTTGTGTACTTCTGATATATAAACTATGTATATTAAAAATGCTATAATTGCATAGGGTAAAAACTTGTATTCATAGTAGGAATAAACATTCACAAAATTTCCAATGTTGTATAATAAGTTTTTTAATAGTGAAGACTTCTTGAGTTTGTAAGTTAATCAAAAATTTTCTACACACTTGTTTTTTTTAAACAAAGAAATACAAGCACTATACAACAAAAATGTGAATAGTATTGGCTTCAAACTACAATACTATTTTACAATTATCTTTTAATAATATGTACCAAAGATCATGAACCAGATTTGTTTAGTACACTGAGATGGCTAAATCCTTTGGCTACAATAGTAAAATAATGTGATACTTAATTAAAATGGATCATCACCTAAATGATTTAAGGTATTTCTGAGTTGTGGAATACCTTTTAGAATGTAGTTTAGATCTGAAAACCAGATTAAAAGCTGGAACAACCTGTGCAAATTCAGAATTCAGTTCCGTCAATAATAGTCCTTCTCAAACTGTTCTTTTTAAATTTTTGATGTGTTATGATCTACTACTTTTGTAAAGTTCAACAAATATGAATAACTAGATAAATGAAATAATAAGTAAGCTATGATCGTCGTTTTAGCTCCAACAAGGCATAATATTATCCTGTCACATTGTTCGCTATGTTTCTTACACTCATCTTTATATGCTTGTTAAACAATTTTTGGCCCACCCGTAGACTATGAACTAAACTTTGAGTAGCACTGATTTCAGAAGAAATTACTTGAAATCTTAAATTTCTATTATTTACATGTTAATGTTTGCTAAATACAAATTCCTTTCTATTTGTCCTTAGTTGAAATATTGCCTTCTCTTCATGCTGACTTGAACAACCTATTCCCTATACTCTAGCTGCATTCCAAAGGAGTCTTCAGTATCAATATATTATAGCTAGTATATTATTAATTATTTTATCATTTATTTCATTTAAAGAAAAATATTAGTTTTTAAAAGGTAAGAACCTAGGAAAGTATATGATACATAGAGATAATAAGTAAAATATGTTTAGTTAAAGGAACTAAAATATGAATGAATACATTTCAGGAAAATATTGTGACTTTAATATCATATTGAATAAAGGAAAACTTTATTTTTATAAAAAGAAGACACTTGTCAGTCTCAAAAGCTATATCAGTGTGAATCAGCTTATGTAAAAACACCAAATGGAAAACCAAATACATACACATAGTTCATAATTGTGTAAATCAGTTAGGGGACGTCTTAATACAAGACAAATTTAAATTTGCTGGCATTACTAGCTCAAATAAATTTTACGAACGAGAGGCTAAGAAGTAGGGATGTAGAAGAAATCGGAAACAAATGTCCTCAGGGTTTTAAGGTATTCTGTATTCTGTCAATATCGTTTTTTCTTCTTTCTGTACTTCCAGCTGTAAAGATTTAGTATCTTGTGATACAGTTAAGGTTTATTTTGGTGCATATTTGGTGACAGGGTACTATGTACTCTGTTAGGACTTTGAAGAATATAAAGCCTATTGGTGAGGAAGAGATTCCGATCTTATAAGTTAGAAATATTTCATCTTAAAGTACAAAATAAATTCATTAGGGAAAGAGTACAGAATTATGAATAGAGATGAAAATTAAAAGTATATGCATTATTTAAAAACCTAAACTTTTTAATTATAGGTCGTTAATGAAGTTTTTATATTTTGTCCGTATTCTTATAATAGCTGTTACCTTCATCTTTATTAATATGCAATAGCCTTCCTATTATTCTGTGAATAATAAAGCTAGTATTGGATGTAGTCTACCACTTTGGCTTTCCAGTCTGGGCAAAATCAATAAAAACGAACAAGGCAATTTGATACCTCTAGTTTTCTGCTTTCCTGTCTGTCTGATGAGGACATTTTTGTATAATCTCATGACTCGCCCTGTGAGGTCACGCAGCTGTTTCCTTTGCCTCCATCTTCTATGATGGGTTAGAGTCTGGAGGCCTCGGACAGTGGCTGACAGGCTTCTGGGAAGGTTCAGCTCTTGCATCACTTCTTAGGTATGTGCACAGCTTGAGTTCCCACAGAGAAGCTGATCCCTGGCAGAAAGCTGATAGCTACAGTCAGACTGAGTCAGAACCAGGAAACTATGAAAATTATTTTCATAGGAGGGAAGATCCTTAGTAGGCTCAAATTTTTATAAACTTATTGGAAACAATGAAAAGCTATATTTAAATCAGGATTACATATGAGGGAATACATCCCAGTAATTTCAGGTTATTCTGCTGCGAGAATTAAGATTATTTGGTAATTTACATGTATTGATTTTCCTTCACAAACATATAATGATAATCTTCTGGTCTGACTCATTCAACTCCATTTGCCAATAGCATAATTCTTTGTCAATATGATTATAGGATAAGCCCTGCAGTGGGGCTGGTCAGTAAAGTGTAAGCATGAAAATCTGACTTTAGATTCCCAGCACTCACATAAAAACCAGGAGTCATGGCTTTGCCTGTAAACCCTAGTGCTAATGTACAAGGCAGAGACTGGTGGATCTCTGTAACTACTTACAGCCAGTCCAACCAATTCGTGAGCTCCATGTTCTATGAGAAATCCTGTCTCAAAAAATAAAGTGAGTGGAAAGTGAGAGAGAAAGACAACTGACATTGACCCGTGGTATCAACACATACATGCGTGCATGAGCATGCGTGCACACGCACACACACACACACACACACACACACACACACACACACACACACACAGAGGCATATGTCTGTCTCCTTCCCCTACCCATCCCCTACCCAACCCCCTCCCTCACACACACACACTCCACAATAAATGACACAAATAATACTATCTTTTTTGTCCCTTTCCCCCCCTGATTTGAAGTTTGATAGAAAAAACCTTTTTTAAATAAATAACTTGTATATAATTAAAATACTTTTATATCAACATAAATAGAAATTAATCAGCACTATGGAAAATCTGAAAGCAAGATACTTAATTTTGTTCAGACAGTCTTTTACCTTTAATTTTTCCTGCTTTTTTTCATTTCATTAAATTTATTTTTTATCCCTCCCTCATTTCCTTCTTAGGTGCTAGTATAGATGTTGAGTATGTTACTTTCTTTTGTAGGGTTAAGTGTCTTCTTTGAGAGGTGCTTCTCTTAAATCAACATTGTGCATGTTGTGTTAAAAGTAGCTAAGCACAGGAGAGCACACATGTTGGTAGAACTATTATACAGGGAATATGCAGGGACCACTACTGAGAATTCTATTTCCTTAGCAGAACTGATCCTTTTTCAAAATATTCAATCAGCTCAATTTGAAGTGGTCCTTTTGTTTTTGTTTTTTTTAAATGTCTGGCCAACTTGCCCTTCTTTTTGTTTTTTGTTTTTTTGTTTTTAACTTAATTTTTTTTTTTTTTTACACTCCAGATTTTATTCCCTTCCTGGTCCACCCTCCAACTGTTCCACGTCCCATACCTTCTACCACCTCCCACCCCAGGTATCCACAAGGGTGTACCCACCCACTACCCCACCAGTCCTCTAAACTCCCTGTGGCCTCCAGTCTCTTGAGGGTTAGGTGCATCTTCTCTGACTGAACCCAGACCTCGTGGTCCTCTGCTGTTTCACAAAGGAGGGATGGTACAATTGCATTTTCTTAATTCCAGGGACAATTTCCAATTTATACAGTGGCAGTGTCCTCTCAGTTCAGTCTTGTTTGTGTTCTCATTTTCAAGTTCTTTAGTGGAGCACTAAGTTTGTGGAGTGTCCTACCATTTCATAGTCCATACAAGCCTGCAGGCCAGAAGTCTTGGAAGCAGAGCCTTAGCACCAGTGTTTGATACTGGAGCAAAAATAGTGTCATGGCCAGGAGTTAGTCTCATGCCCCTTCTGCAGCAGGCAGTGAAATGGTGACCATGGAGGAGGCTTCTCTCTGGCACATTTTTAAAGTTTGTTTAGTTTAGACTGCAGCAACCAGTCTCTGGCAGAGAAGGCTGTGAGATTCTGAGCCCGAGGATCCTGGCTGAACAGAGGGCTTAGTGGCTGTGTGAAACCACAAGCTGCTTGGGACCAGTCATGTTCACAGTAGATTGTTCCCCTGCTTTAGCCTTGTTGTTGTCGTCATTGCTGTTGTTGTTTTCACGTTGAATTGTTCTTTTAGAACTTCTACTTCCCCTCTGGCTGCACATATCAGATGGCCTTTTACCAGATCAATAGCTTGCCTGGTTTTGTTGTCCATAGCCACCACACTTGTACCAGAGGTGTGAATGAATCAGACCCCAATCTTCCAGAGTAGTGTATCTTTGCGGTACTAAAGTAGAACTTTATTTAGTGGAAAAATAGTTACACGGAATCTTTTTTAAAGATGGTGATTTGGGGGCACTGCAGAGATGGCTCATTGAATGAGAGCACTGGATACAGTTGGAGAGAACCCAGGTTCAATTCTTAGCACCCATACAGTGGCTCACAGCTGCTGCTGTTCCTGGGATCTGATATTCTCTTCTAACATCTACAGGAACCAGGAACACATGCTGAGCAAACATACCTGAAAGGTAAAACATTCACACGTAAAAGTAAAGATGTAAAAAGAAAAAATACATTAAAAATAAGTAAAAGGTATTAACTTTGAATATTTGGTGATTCAAGACTTTTCAGGCTAATCGTACTTCAGTATTCAGGTCAGGTTGGTTGCAAGGATGTTAAGTCATTTGTAGAAAGTCGTGGTTTTGATATATAACCTATGCACATCTTTTTGTATATTGTATCTACTCTATTTACAGACATTGAAATTCTCAGTTACATTTTCCGTGGTTAATGGACCAATTCTATATCCAGTTTTTGCTTTACTCATTTATTTAAAAGCCTTACTCAATTCTCACTCCCATTCTTCTCAGTACAAATATCTATATACAATGAATTTCTACTATAGATTTTTATTTGAGTGTAAAATAAGGCCAAGAAATACTAAGTACTTAAGATAGGGCAGGCTGGGATCAATTAGATTTCATATTTTTACTTCAAAGCTTATATTCTATAATTCTAATCATTTAACATTTACCAATAGTCCACATACTACTCTCCCCATTGTAGAAGGTCATTAAACACTTGTGTTAAATCAACTGCATTTGGATGCCTACGTGTGATTTTTAAATAATGCATGAGTAGTACAAGGGCCAAGAGTTATAGGCTTTGTTGAATTGTTGGTGTATCTGTTTGTCTACCCAGGACAAATGTGACTTTTAGAGTGAACTTCATTTCTGAATTAATGAGACTTACCTCATAGAATGCTCTGAGAATTTTAAAAGGTAATATACGTAAGACATTCACTAGGAGTAAGTATCTTTATTAGATACTTACTAAGTGATAAATATTGCTTTTTTTTAACAAGCTTGGTATCTTCGAAAATACTGACAGGGAAGATGAATCACTTTTTGCAACATCGTACTAAGAAAATTACTCATCAAACTAACCATTGTATTTGATATTTCATGAAACATGATATTTCTTTGTCTGAGGATGGCATGGGAGAGGGAGATAGTTATGATAGTATCTGATTTATATACATAGGAACCATTATCCCAAGGTTGTTGTTTGATTATAAAGGTATAAATGTTATTGATAGTGTTTCTTTTATCCATGCTTTTTGTATATACAGTGTATACATAGTTTGCTCTGCTCCATATTATGTAAGATAGAAATCTACTGACCCAACCCCTAAACAAGAACATTTTAGATTTCATAAAATCTGAGATGAGTATAGCCATATCAAAACAAATAAATGAAAAAGAATATATAGACTATTATAGGCATGTAAATTTTATTTATTTATTTTTTTGTGTGTGACAGAGTTTTCCTGTGTATGCTCTGGCTGTACTTTAACTCACTCTGTAGACAAGGCTGTTCTTGAAGTCAGAGATAATGTGTGCTTCTGCCTCCCCAGTTCTGGGATTAATGGTGTGTGCTAACACCACTGAGCCATAGGCATTTAAGACATAAGGGAGTAATAATCTCTGATTTTCTTTATGGTGCTTTTCATTTATTAAAAAACATTGTCTAACAAGTCTGGATGGGGTATTTGGAGGCATTCAGACTCATTAAAACATGTTAAAAAGTAATTGTAGCATCCTGAAATTAAAAATCAAACTGCAAAGCAATGCATAAACATGATCTGTAGTACATACTCTGCTGCACTTACTCGGAGACAGAATTTTAGCTCAAACCACCAGGAGGAGCCTTATGAAAGGGAGCCAGGGCACTACACTGAGACTTCTAATGCTCTCCCCTCTCTGTTTCTTGTGATGATTTGACTTGGTTCATTAAGGACACACAATAGACCATGCACTCCATACATGGTGATTCAATATGCAATATTCTAAACTGGAGGATTTAATGTTTCCCAAAACAAAGTATTTGTTTATGTCAATAATAGAATTAAAGGATTGAAAATAGAGATGGTCTTTAAGCCAATTATTGAAAAAAATTGCATAAATTAAAAAGCTGAATTTTGAATCTTGAATATCTTGTTTTTAGCCTTGAATAAATCTATCCTATCTATGGTGTGTACACAAAGAATAAAAACAATTTATAAAATTATTTCATGGGTTTTTCAGCAAATCTATAAAATGTTTATAAAGTTACAAGTAATCATTTGTCATTTTAATTTTTCATGTGCTTCCTCAAGAAAAGAGATATATTACGATGTTTTATAAAGTAATATGAATTGTCTACACATAGTCTAGACCTGTCATCTATCATCACAAAAAGGGAAAATACTGAGATTATCTGTTGAAAATATTATCTGATACATTATTATTATCTGATATAATGCTAATATTAATTAAGAAATTAATAAAAAGCCAGTTACACATAGGATCTTTTCATCTTTAATGTGCCAATAAGAAAACTAGTCTGTCTATGAAAAAGTAGTTGTTTTTATGAAATAGCTGACCATATTAGATCTTAGAGAATTTTTAAAGTGGCTTCCTTTCCTAAATGTTTAATCTAACTAAAGAACAGAAACAGTCATGAATCAGGCTACTTTTATTATCAGCATCTCTCAGCATCTCTCAGCATCACTCAGCATCTCTCAGCATCACTCAGCATCTCTCAGCATCACTCAGCATCTCTCAGCATCACTCAGCATCTCTCAGCATCACTCAGCATCACTCAGCATCTCTCAGCATCTCTCAGCATCTCTGAGCATCACTCAGCATCTCTGAGCATCACTCAGCATCTCTCAGCATCTCTCAGCATCACTCAGCATCTCTCAGCATCACTCAGCATCTCTCAGCATCTCTCAGCATCTCTCAGCATCTCTCAGCATCACTCAGCATCACTCAGCATCACTCAGCATCACTCAGCATCTCTCAGCATCTCTCAGCATCTCTCAGCATCTCTCAGCATCACTCACTGATACCACTGACATCTTTACTCCCTTTCTTTAGATCACTTCAGTCTTGTATTTCATCATAAAACCTATTATACCTTTTAACTTGTTACATATAAATTCAGTACTATGCTTACATAAAATAATTTACAGAATATCAGTGCACTTAATTATTTGTAGTTTTCTGATAATTTTTGTTTGAATTTTATTGCCTTATGTGCTATAATTAAATAATTATATAGACTTTATGATTGAGCTATTTGATCTCTACCAATATTTTATATTTTTATAGTCTGTTGATTTTACTTGTAGTGCTCATAATTTCTTTTCTTCTCATTCATTTAATTATCTTTGTGTGCTGGACATTATTCAGAATTAGTCCTTTATTTGCAGTTTCAAAATTAATCAAGTTCAAACAACAAAAGTTTTTCATGGTTCATTTGTTAGGCCAGCCTGCTATGAGGTGACAGACAAAACAATATATTTCTGTTTCATTTAGTAGTGTTATATTTTGTTTACATTGATAATAGGTGTTGCCCTATCATATTGCTCTTATGTTATAACATATAGTATAAGTATCAGATTCTTGTTCTGAAATCGGAAATCTTGTGAGTTCTGAAACATATTTGGCCTGAAGGTTTAAATCAGTAGAATCCAATCATTTGGCACTGCAATATGATATTATCATCTACAAATATGGTGGGCAACATTTACAGATAATCCTGAGATGTGTGCAGTTAATGCACCACAGGTCAGACATGTTTGTGGTTTGAATAAAGACCAGTGGAAAGGGCCATTGCTACTAAGCCTGAGGACCAGCTATTCTCTGACCCTATATTACACCACGACACTTGGAAGTTACGTGCTCATCTTTGTGCACAAAATTAACCAAAATAAAAATATTAAAAGTTCATTTTGATCTTTTAGTTCTAGAACTAATTTTTTGCCTTGGGATAATACATTTCTCTGCTTGCTTCCGCCAAATCACAAGGACTCTCGTAATACAGGATAACTATGACCCATTCTTCAGCTTTAAGATACTTGACGAATTACCTAGAAGAGGTGAAGTTCAGCCTACCTCTCATTTACTTGTTGTATACTTAGGGTATAACTGTTGGAGTCCAAGTTCAAGATGGACTAAAAGGAAAGGGGTACACTGACTGGGATTTTCAGCTCCACCAAGTTTTAGCTTCTGACTTTTTATTGCTCTAGCCTTTAATGCCTGTCAAAAGCATGTTTCAGTTTCTGGGACCTCTTCTGCAGTGCCAGGTTCAGTTGTCTGTCTGTCTCTGTCTGTCTGTCTGACTCCATCTCTCTATCTCTCTTTTGTTTTTCAAGACAGAGTTTCTTTGTGTAGCCAGGCTGTCCTGGAACTTGCTCTGTAGACCAGGCTGGCCTTAAACTCAGAGAACCACCTGCCTCTGCATTTCGAGTGCTGGGATTAAAGCATGTGCCGCTATGTCCCGATAGATTGTTGTCTCAACAAAGTAGTTGATCGTCTGGTTAGGTGTTCCTTGTCTTTCTGTGTCTTGGCGCCAGCAGTGGAATCACTGGCATTCTCTCACTATAGGTTCTTATCATTTAACCTTTGATAATATCCTACATGTTTTCCCTCTATTGATCCTTATTTCTTGCTAATCTAATTTGCTAACTATTAGCAGAAGGATCTTCTTTAAAATCACCAACATGATCACATTTCTAGTCTGCATAAACTTTCTTGTACTCTCTGTTTTATCATATGTTTCTGAAAGTCTTTAGGAAGACTCATTTACTGTTCTGTTGGTGTACCTCAGTGCTCTTGTATACCATTGTAACTATTCATGTACTGCACCTAGATATTAGTCTCTGAAATATATTATATGTTTTATGCCTTTATCTTTTCCTGAAATATTCTCAGCTCGGAATCATTATTTTCATCTTCAAAGTCCATCTGCAATTCGAAGCCCTTTCATAACTATTAGACTTGGGAAAATTGTTTTGTTTTCTTCTTTAGAGCGTCATTTGTCTGTTTTCCCAGCCCCTCATTCTCTATCGATATACTATGGTTTTTAATTGTTCTCAGTATATTTTTATGCATATGTCTTTTCCCAAAGAAACCGAAGTAATGAGTGAATATTAAAATCATTATTCATCCTCAGTGAGTACCACTCCAAGAAAATAATGAATCACTTCAGCATGTCTGTCTGTTGAGCTCATTGAACAAATATTTGACCTGATGTTTTTAAATTTTATACTTCACTGTGAGCTATAAATAAAATGAGGATATATTGTATAAGGCTTCTAAGGACCTTTCTTCTTGACTTCCAGGATTCTAGTTCATGTAGAGATTATCTAGGCTTTGGGAAATAATGATAAAGTGAAATGTTAAAGTGAACCTGAGAAATTGTCGAAGTTAACAGAAAGGCAGAATGAAAATTTAACCAATTTACTATATTACAAAATAGCAATACAATAAATATGATAAATACTTTTTTTTAAGTTACAAAAGACCTTACCAAACTCATAATGCAGTGAAAAGAATAAGTAATTGAACAGGTAGCCATATTCAGTCAGTATTTTTTGGAGCTGAACTATTAAGGTGTTCTCTAAGTCTTACATATTTTACAGGATTCATTAATAACTGATGGACTTTTGAAAATTTTTGGACATTTGCTTCTTTATTCTGTCACACAGAATTTTTTTTAATCATTTCTAGAATTTTTTTGGTAGAGTTTTGGGATCTCTGATGTGTACTATCATGTCATCTGTGAATAAGGATAGTTTGATAACTTCTTTTCCTATTTGTATCCCTTTAATTTTCTTCTCTTGCCAGATTGTTCCAGTTAGTGCTTTGAGCACAGTATTTTGGCTAGCCCAGCTAACCAAAAGAATGAAAGGACTGGAATCATAATAAACACAAGGAAACATTATAACACTAAAGAAGTTCAGAATGTTATAGGGAAATACTTTCAAAGGCAGTACTACATTAAGAAGGAAAACCTTAACAACTGAATTTCTAGATTTAGCCAAACTTCTAAAATATGCCAAACAAGTTAACAACCTAAACAAACATAAGAAATGAGAAGATTGAAGTAGTAATAAAAAATCTTCCAACTGCTCGAACTTACAAATGGAATGGGGGTAGTTGGATATCCCTCTAAATTGTTCATGACAACTACATACATAGGAGCTAACATGAAGGGATAGAAAAGAAGCAATATTATACAAGTGAAACGAAGAGATGCATGCCAGAGTTGTTAATAATCCAAGGAGTTAGCAGCTGTCTTATTGATTAGGTTTTCAGTCACCAGCAGGGTAGCAGTAGTTAATGTTTTGAGGAGTGAAAAGTTACATATGAAATTTTGACTAGTTAATCAAGTTAATATCCCTAATCCTATGTTGTTTAAAGTTCAATAGTATTTTTTAAAATACAAATATAAAAATGTAAGTGGAGCTCTTTCTTTTGAGGTGTTTATTGCCAGCACTGTTTGCTTAAAGGCTTTCATGTTTGGGCATTTCAGTATACTGTAGAAAAGTTGAATGGGGCACTCCTTTATTTCCAGGAGAATTTCCACCCCCATTCAGACAGTGCGATTTGTGAAGGCTTTACCTGCTGCTAGGATTAGTTGGCTCCAAGGTTGCCTTTTTGCCCTGTAATCAGAGCTACTTGAGGTTTTCTTATGTATTTTTGCTGCCTTGACTCAAACCGACTAGTATGTCTGTTTAATGTGAGTTTAAGCATTATAGTATTGTGAGTATTGAAGCTATTTGAATCTCTGTTGATGATATTTAAGATAATAAAGCATTTTATTTAGTCATAGGTAACAAATACTGTGATGATTGCATAAGGAAAGCTGTGAATGCTTTGCTGGCTTTGACAATACTCTCCAAGGTTATTGTTTAGCTAGATTCCCAGCTAGACATGGGCACTTCGATACTGGTACATATGACAGCTTAGATAATCTCAGTCAGTGATGCCCCAAATAAGCAAGAAAAAGAATACCGTACAGTTTTCCTTATATCAGCTTAGACAGATGAAAATAGCAGTAACCTCTCAATTTGGGGGATTGGGCACAATTGCTTGGATTTGGGTTGCTGAATGTGAGCACTTTCACTAGGCTGAAGAAGGTATAGACGAGCCTTCTAGTGTGCAAAATAAAAAAATCTGTATTGGATAATGACTAAACACATACATCTAAGGACTTCTTGAACTATGTGCTTTGGATAGGTAGACTTTATTATATGTATAATTTCTACCTTACAGAAAGAATACAAAACTGAACCCAAAAAGAATATATTTTCACCCAGAGTTAGGGAGCCAGACAAGAAGAGTGAAGACAAAGTGAAAGGTGTTTGTTTTGGTAATACTAACTATTGAGTCTACACACAGTGTAACTTTGGTTTATTTACAATTTCCAGTTTTGGAAAAATCACTTAGATAGGTCATAGAAAACACTTGAAAGCTAAGCCAAAGATAAAATCAAACACTTTTTTTCTTTTTTTTTTTTTTTTTTTTTCGAGCTGGGGACCCAACCCAGGGCTTCGCTTGCTAGGCAAGCGCTCTACCACTGAGCTAAATCCCCCAACCCCAAATCAAACAGATAATATTGCACAGAAGATATGCTATTGGTTTATACCCAATAAAGGCCATCCGAGCTTATAATTTGGTAAGGTTAGCTCACTTCCAACTGCATAGCATGGTAACTGGGGCATACTGTTCACCTGAGTTTTGAATTTATAGGTGTCTAACCTTTTCTGTAATGATATCTTTGCTTTTTCTCTTATCCAGATATTTTCAAACTTCTTTTTAGCAGTGGAACTTATTCTTCAAATGTGTGAGCACAGTATCAAACAGTGAAAAGTTAAACATGAGCAGTGAGACTCGCTCAACTGTAGAGCACTTATTTGGATTATGCAAAGCCCTGGCTGGCTTCAGTACCAACATCATAGATAAACAAACAAGTCAATAAAGAAATGAAAGGGGGTTGGGGATTTAGCTCAGCAGTAGAGCACTTGCCTAGCGAGCGTAAAGCCCTGGGTTCGATCCCCAGCTCCGGGGGAAAAAAAAAAGAAAGAAATGAAAACTTCTGGCTTACTACCCGTCCCTTTTGATCTGGTACTATTGTTGCAACTTAGAACTTTTAAACTTAAATTCAAATAGTAACTTTATTTAATCAGTAAATTTGTATATTTTAGTGACATGTATTTAAACACTGTCAGGACTTACTCATCATCAAACCAGTTTGTCTCTGCTTACTCTGGCTTTGCTGCATTACTTAGCCTCTTTGGCTAAAAGCTGTAGCCATGTATCTTGTGTTCTAACTAAGAGAGCTTAGTTGTAACTAATTTATGTTACTTGTAGTCTGCCACTTGTAGGTGATTCTTCCATTTCTTCCTCCTGTACATTTGATGGGGAAGCTACAGTGGAGGAGTAGGAGCCTGAATGTCCCGTCAGACATTCCGTTGTGGGACTGTACTGTAAATAAGCTTCTGTTTTGTGCTCTCCCTGTTTGGCTGTTAAACAGGTGGTATTACTTGACTTGCTAGTATTCCAGGCCTATCTAACTATGAAACTTGTACCAGAGTCTCAGGATACAGGGACTTTGCTACTGTATAGGAAGAGTAGAAGGTCTCAGTAAGTCATAAAAATAGTTTCTTCTCCCAGCTCTACTGTTCTCCTAAATAAAGGTAGGGTGGGTGAGGAAGAAGAGCACTATGAATGTTTATTTTTAAATTTCCAGGTAGGACAATTTAGGAGCAATTTCACCTTGCCTCTAGTTAATGACACAGAATTTTCACAAAATTAGTAAGTATGAATTAGACCAGAGGACCTCTCCAACATCCTTCTAGCTTTAACTAAAGTTCAAAATATGAATTATTTATATGGAAAACGATCCAAGAGAATAAAGATTTGTCTTTTACAGAGTGATTTCAACAGAGCAACTAAGTCTGTATGATTATATTTTTCTGCCCTTTAGCATAGAATCATAAATAATTATTTAGAAGAATTAAAATGCTTTTGGATCTTTTTTATGTTAACCATTTAAGAATTAAAAGAGAAGGCTGGCTTAATTTTGAAATCATAAGAAAGATAAGGTCTTATTTTAGTTACAGAATTTTATACTCTTAATACTGTCTCTTAACTAAGCTTAGTTTGCATTTTCTATTTTTGTCTTCTATATGAAGGGCTAGAAATCAGATGTAGAAATATATTTATGTTTTTATGCCTTAAAAAAGGCTAAAAAACCCCATTGCTATATATTATATTAATAATGATACTGATACCATAAACCACAGAAGAGTATTTGGCCTTTTATATTCTATTCCTGATGGTCTGTGTTTACTTTCTAAACCCTAAATTCATAATTGAAGAAGACATATGTAGATATATAGATTGCTGTGACTATAAAAGGGACATTTTAAAATTAAAACAGCAATATGATTTTTGGCTTAAAATAAAATATTTAGTCCAAACAGTTAGAATGAAAGTCATTTACTCAGCTCTGTAGTTATTCATGTCTAATGTTTTTTTCTTTTTGGTTGCCAAATTCTGAATATCTGATAGAGGCAATTGCTTTATTTTTGTTGTTTGGTTTTAAGCCATTCTTTTGAAATAAGAATTCATTAATTTGCATGTAAGACTATACTCAGCTTTAAGAAAAGTATGTGTTAAAGACTGGGACTCCAGATCAGTTTTAGAAGATTGCCTTGCATGTCCTAATTTTATCCCCAGTAATGTTAAAAAGGGTATGTTTTAGTGTTTAGGACATTAGTGTATTAAAAGACAACTTGGATAGAAAAATGCAAGATATTATTATGTACCTCTGTTCATAGGTTAGCAGCATGTCATGCAGCAATTGTCAAGTCTTAGCATAGATAAATTAACAACATTGATATTGTCCTCATAGAACTCAAAGTTCATAGTCTACATAAGGTACACTTGTCTTATGATGTATGTATTATACAAATATATACTAAGTTGTATCCATGATTACAATGTCAGTGCAGGGTTTTCAGTGTTCTAAAAGTCACCTGTGCTCTTCTTGTCCATTCTACACGACCCTTTATAGGTCCTAGCAAACACTGATCTTTGTATTGTCTCCAGAATTTGCCTTTCTAGAATGCTGTTATTGAAAACATAAAACAACGCTTTTTCAAATGCTTACTAACATGCATTTTAAGTTTTTCTATGGGTAGATAGTTCATTTCTTTTCAGAACTGAATAATGCTTCTTTATACAGCTGTATTCCAGTTAACTTGTGCATTCAGCTAATTAAGGACATTGTGATTGCTTCCAAGTTTTAGCAATTATGAATGAAGTGGTTTTAAACATCGATGTGGAGATTTTTGTGTGGACATAAGTTTTCAGCTTGCTTGGATAATTACCAGCATGAGTAATTGCTAGTTTGTTCATTAAGACTGTGTTTAGGCAGAACATTCCTCATTGGCAATTACAGAAAATCAGGGAACACTGGCTTTTCTAGGGAATAGAAGCTGAACATCTGTAGAAAAGCTGCCCTTCGGGCATTTTATGTCCCCAAGCAGACATTATAGACTGTTCTAGAGATCTGGATCTATGGCAGAACAGTTGGTATCAGCACTGTCAGAGGAGTCTGCAGAGAAGTAAAGCCATGTTGACTCACTTCCAGTAGAAATCCTGCTTGCCCTAACCTTGACTGTAGGCAGCATGGAATGATTGCAGCAGAAAGCAATCATGGTTGGTTCTAGCCTGGTTAGGAAAGACTTGCTGCACAAAATCATGCTTCAGCTAGAATAAGAAACTAGATTGTAAGGAACTGAGGATCCTGAGAATCCTGTGCCATCTAGTTGTAGGGTGTACAGTGTGAGCTAGATGCCTGTCCTCAAAAGGAGAGTGGTAAGTAGGAAGGACCAGTAGACTGATGTGTCTTTAAGGAGCTTGAAGCTTAGGAATAAAAAAAGGCCAGGCTATACGTTAAAGAATTTTGTGTCATCAGAAGGATAATAGGAGGCCACCAAAAGGTTTAAACAAGGTAGAGTGATTGAAGTTTTAGTTTTTTTAACAGTAATTTTCTGTCTGTGCATCATTCTTGGGGTTTTACTGCTATGAAGAGATACCATGACCAAGGCAGCTTCCCCGACTGGGAACCGAACCCAGGGCCTTGCACTTGCTAGGCAAGCGCTCTACCACTGAGCTAAATTCCCAACCCCAGCTTTTTTTTTTTTTTTTTTAAGATTTATTTATTTACTATCAGACACACTAGAAGACGGCATCAGATCTCATAGATGGTTGTGAGCCACCATGTGGTTGCTGGGATTTGAACTCAGGACCTCTGGAAGAGCAGTCAGTGCTCTTAACTACTGAGCCATCTCTCCAGCCCCCAAGGCAACTCTTATAAGTATGTTTAATTGGGCTGGCTTACAGGTTCAGAGGTTCAGTTCATTATCAAAGTGGAGCATGGCAGCGTCCAGTCAGGCATGGTACAGGAGGAGCTGAGAGTTCTATATCTTCATCTGACAGGCAGCTAGAAGATGGCTTCCAGGCAGCTAGGAAGAGGGTCTTAAAGCCCATGCCCATAGTGACATACCTACTCCAACAAGGCCATACCTCCTAATATTGCCACCCCCTGGGCCAAGCATATACAAACCATTACACCACCTGTCCACCAACCTATCTTACACACACTTTTCCCTCTCCCTCTCCCCTCTCCCTTCTCCCCTTTCCCCTCTCCCCTCTCCTCACTGAGGTTGGTCTCAAACTTAGGAGCTCAAATAGCCCTTCCGTATCAGCTTCCTAAGCAGGTGGGATTATAGGTATGCTTGCACACATGTATACACCTATCACTGGGAGAGATTCACACTAAACAGTGCTTTACATGTGGCTAATTTAGACACCTACTGTAATCGAGGGAGAGATTATCTTGTGTTGATTTAGAGGAAATGGTGAAATGGTTTAAGTAAAACCTGGGAGAGACTCACATAAATACTGAATTGTGAGACAAGAAAAATCACTTAAAACAGTGTGGGTGTAGAGCTGGCTGGATATAGAATGAGAAGAAGGCCAGATTTCTAAAAGCAAGAATACAGGTTAGATTTTATGCATTTGAATCAGGAATGTCAGAAAATATTAATTTGAATAAATATTGATGCAAGTTTTAAACTGGCAGTATAAATAGATGTGGCAGTGATGAATGATAGTATTCAAGACGTGAAGCTTTGAAAATTCTAATTATTTAGAAGTGGAAGAAAGAGAAGATGAGATTGGAGGCTGGGGGAACAGTAGAAGTTTTTTGGGGAAGGGGTATTTAATCAAAGAATATAGTTTGAGGATTAGGAGTTATCCAGGTTTGTTTTTATTTAAAAGAAATATATTTAATTTTTTTTAAATGTCAGGGATTCTTACTCTTGTCAGGGATTCTTCTGTCTGTTTAAAAATCAGTGTTCAGTTCTTCTAGATATTTTTGTCTCTTAAGGGAGGAGCAGATGTGTACGTGTAAGGTGTGCCTCTTAGATCTGATCCTTAGAAAGGAGGAAGATTTTTTTTTCTGCCACAGGAAGTGCTCCACTGGGAAGCAGATGTGCCCCAGTGATAGGGGATGGGAAGGGGATGTTTTGTTGTTAATTACTTTGCTTCCTATAAACAAGGACTTTGTAATTTTGAAAGAGGTCCTTAGGGGTAGTAGAAAATAAATCCTATTTTTAAAGCTTTCTGTGAATTAATATAATAAGTATACTTTCTTATGTTATAGTAACAATTATATTGTTAATTTAGCAAAGCTTATGTATTTTAACACAATAGAGTTTGTGGGATAAGCAGAATAGAATTTTTATCACAAAAATATGTTATCAGATAGGAAATAGTGGCAGACTATTTGTAAATTAAGCAGTTTCCATTCTGTTTTTCATCTCTGTTTTCCTTAGTTGAAATAAATCTATAAAGATATCATGAGACACTCATATTCTATTTTAAACTAGAAAAATTATAGATTCTAAACCAAATATGCTAGAATAAGCTAAGATTTAAAATCATAGGTATGTTGTTTAATTCAGAATTTCTCAACTGTACTTATAGATTGGTTTAAGAAAAAGTTACTTATGCATGTTCTACATTCCTAAAATGAAAATTAGGATATGTTTTGTGGGTTTACTGTTAATTACATTTAGACAGCAATTTCTTTGTTTCTGGCCTTGTTAGACTATTCAAAGACTTGGTTAAGATTGATCTATGATGACTTGTTCTCGTCTCCACCCTCTAATTCTGATTCTGTAGTTTACTTAAAGTTTTTACTTTTTATGTGAATAGATTTTTGCTTTTGTTTTTGAGGCAGGGTTTCTCTGTAGCCCACGTTGTACTAGAACACTCTGTGGACTAGGCTAGCCCCAAACTCATTGATCTATCTGCTGGCCTTAAAGGTGTACATTACCACTGCCAGGCTTACTTAATTTTTAAGTATGTGTTTATTACGATTTTATACTTTCAAATCCAGAAAAACATTTATTATAAAATTTGGTATAAAAATTAAAATTGAAATTCTGCCCCAAATCACAGTTTTTTCTTTTGATGCATATTATTCTAGCATGTTGACACACTGTTGACCATCTTTAACAAAATCATGCTGTACTTAAATTGTATATGTATGGGTGTTTTGCCTACATGTGTATCTGTGCATCAGTTGGGTTCCCTGGAACTGGAATTAGAAACAGTTGTAAACTACCATGTGGGTACTAGGAATTGAACCCAGGTCCTTTAGAAGAGCAGCCAGTACACTTCTCTTGCCCTAAAATGAAAATTTTTTAATGTTGATAATAATAGCTGGTCTATAATGTGTATTAAATTTTGTTTATTTTCCCAAAGTTGTTTTTCATAGCTAGTTTTCTACATCCAGAATGAAATACAGATTATGCATTGCTTTTAATCATCCATTTTCAGTTGCTTTAGTAAAAACCGAGTTCCATAGTTTTTGTGTTTCCATATCTTGAGTTTTTGAAGGAAGGAATTATTTTTGTAAAGTGAATTTATTACTTTTTTTTCCCTTTTCTTTAGGAAGGCTATAAGGAATCCAACCCAAGGCTTTGTATAAGCTAGGTATGCATTCTGTTTCAGAGTACACTTGTAGACCACCCCTCAGTATGTCTTTCAACTTGGTGTTGTCAATGTGTTTTGCTTTAAGTTTTATATATTATATCTTTCACAGTTAATTATCTCAGGCTGCACACACTGTCGGTCTGTTTCATTAGTGAGATTCAGTTACTTGTTCACTCTTTCATTTGCCCACGCATCTGTTTTTTTCAATGTAAATCAAACTTCCCACAGACCTTGGACACACAGAGTGTGGTTATAGCATTGCTAGTCTCTGATACTGGATAAGCACAGCCAATGACTAGAATTCAGTCTTGCTTAATTTTTTAAAAAATATAATATTTAAATCGTAAGCTAATTCAGTTAGATGAGTCATTATGGGTTAACACTACCTTTTTCACTGGAACTGCTTCTCTTCCTTTCTTTCCTCTTTGCCTTGCTTTCTGCCTTCTTTCCTCCGTGTTTCTTTACTTTCTACATTTTTTTAAAAATCAGATTAATAATTATACTTAACTGAAAATTTTATGGCGTGTGTTTTCTGTGTTCCTTTGTTGGAATAGTATCTGTAAGATTCACCATGTTTTATGAATTAGCTGCCCTTTTCTCCAAGCTGAGCATTGTTCCATTGTATGACAGTACCGTAATTTACCTATTTTATTGCTGTACACGTTTGCATTCTTTCAGTCTTATAGCTGTTATAAATAAAGCTGCTGTGGTAATAGAAATTCAGGCATAAGCAGATGTATCTTAAAGGTGTTTTAAACAATACCTACAGCAGAGTTGGTTAATTACACTGTGAGCGCGTGTTGAACGTAATTGTGTTGCCTGTGCTTCTGATCCCAAGTCTGACAGGTCTGCCTGCTGAGCCTTCTTCCTTTGTCTTTGGTTTGCATTTCTCTAACTGCTAATGAGGTTGAGAAATTTTCCATGCGTTCATTGGTCATATGTTTTTAAAGATCGAGACCTAAGTTCACTGTTTAGCTCGTGGTATTCCTGAACTCACATCTTTCTCATTTGGTTTCCCAAGTGCTAGAATTTCAGGAATGTTCCATCCTGCCTAGCTAGGTTTTCTTAGTAAAGGGTTTTTATTTACTTTTAAAAAAGTTAGTTTTTCTCCTTATTATGTTTGTGGAAGAAAAAAACAGTTTGGGATGTTTATATTGTGAATGTTGTCTGCCATTTTTGGTGTTGCTTCTCAGTTTTATCAATGGGGCCTCTTAGGGAGCACAAATTGGTAAATGTATGAACTCATAATTATTAAGGATTTCCTGTACCTACTCTTGCTTTCTGTATCTTCAAAGCTCTTCGCCTTCTTGCAGGACATAAAAACATCTTCTTATTCTTTCTCATCTTCCCAAGGCTGACAGTTACATTTAAGTATCACATTATCAGTGCTGTGTACACAGAGCAAGATTGGGGTATAATCAATTGTTTCTTTGTATAAATTTTTATTTCTTATTTTTAAATGCAGATACATTTATATGATTCAGAGACCTTCTAATTTGGTATATTGTGTATTTAAGAAACCCAAGTAACTCAACTTTTCTTGTTACACAAATGAGCAAATTTGGAGACTGTAAACAAAGGAAAGTGAATTCTATGTTTTCCTAGAAGTAATAGAACATTTGATATGTTAAAATGAAGAAATACATGAAATTTCCTTACATTCCTCACCAGAATAGTAGAAATAGCATGACAACTGTTTTTTATTTTATAAATAAATGGACAGTTTTAAGTTTTCCAGATGAAATCTTTTTAAATGCAATTTACAAAGTGACTTTGATTGCTCTGCTATCTCCCTTTTATTGGTGGTCTGAAGTCTGTCAAGCTTTCCATTTGAAACCCTTATTTTCAGGGGTTTATGGGCAGACTGTTGAGAAAAATACAACTAGCCAATATTTTGGCAGTCATGATCTTGGTTCAGTAGAAGGTACTTGCTTTAACAAAATGTTAAATAGTCAGCTCTTTTTAAGAAGCAGAAAGAAGAAAGGAATAACTTAGGTTAAATGATACTGTTTTTCCAGCTAACTTAATCTAATTAGATTTGCATAGCAAATTTTTCCCTTGTACAAATTATTTAAGTATGTCTGTTCCATACTTCCAGTTGCCACAGAACTTGCCTCAAGAGTTTCTTTTTAGGGACTAGTGCTGTATCAACAGTAGGATAGTTGCCTAAAATATGTCAGGCAGTTGGGTTCAATTTTTCTTTTTCTCTACAATGCTTTGATATCACATGTCCTCAGTTTCTGCCCCTCTCCTCCCATTTATGCGTTTTGTAATGCATTTACATTTAATATGTCCTGAAATTTTGGCACATGCGCACACAAACATATGCACCGCTACTGCAGTGCTCCCTTGAAGCTGTGGTTTGACGTGTTAGAAGACAGTATGTATTAACCTTGCAAGAGGTATATAATAAATAGTCTGTTTGCTTTAAATTACATTTCTGAAATATAGATTTAAAATTATACTAAGGGGCAGCTACTCTACAAACAGACGGTTTGTGTGTGTGTGTGTGTGTGTGTGTGTGTGTGTGTGTGTGTGTATGCATGTATGTGTGGTATGTGTGCATGTGTCTGTCTTGTCTTCCTTAAATACTCATTCTACAATTTATTTTTAATCAATTGTCATTCGCACAGTACATTAATTGCTATTGGTTCATAAAGGTACTTGTGACTTTAGGGGGGGGCACATCTTTCCACTTTTTAGTTTAAAAATTATTCTCTGATATAGGATGGGCATTATAATAGAGATTATTTGGGAAACTTCTTTCTACTCTGAAGAAATTTTGTTTCAGGCAAGAGGTTTTTAGGTGCCACTAGAGGGTTGAAGATCTGGGAAAATGGGGTAATAATATGACACCAACTCTTAAGCAGCAACATCTGCTGTGGTTCAAAGCCACACAAAAGCTGCTTAAACAGGCAAATGTTTTGGACTGCACGGACAAGTGTGGTTCAATGGTAAAGACTACAGGGCAGAAGAAACTTAGCCTAGAAGGGTTGAAAAATGGAGTCCTGGAAGATAAACATCTTTAAGAAACAAACCTCACCTTGTCCTCCAAGCTTTCGAAGATCTTTGTCAGAACCTGCTTATGCAAATTCAGAGATAGGAACAACTTTAAAGATTTATCCATGGTGTGGTTCAGTCAAAAGCAAGAGGAAGAAAAATGAATATGCTGTTTCCAATCTGGAAAAGCCACTGGAAGCTTATCGGTGGCAGAAGCAGCTTGTCTCTAGGAAGAAAGGGAGCAGAATGGAGAGACTGCAAAGTAACAATGGAGACCTGGATGAACCCCAGCAAAAGGTCCTGCCAGAGACACTTGGGAATAATGCCTCTTCGTCTGCTGATGAGATCCTTGGGACATTAACAGAGAAACTGAACCTGGTCAACAACACCCAGTCACTTCGGGCTCCATTTCCCAGGTCTGTTTCAGAGCCAGAAGCCCGTTGTAGTATCAGGTCTATGAGACCATGGCCGAGTTCACTGGGGTCAGAGGAGGCTGGACAACAGGGCAATTCCATCTGTGGCGTTTTCTCTCCTTTTCCCAGTGGCTTCTCCAGGATGCTGAGTCTAAAAGGAGAACCGACCAGTAAGACAGTAGAAGAAGGTATATTATGGTGAATAAGGGTAGTGGGGAGGAGGACCACATACTTAATTACTATTGAAAATTTGATTTTTAGGTAAAGCTAAACTATTTTTATTTACTTATAAGAAAAATTTATTTAAATAGCACATTTTATACAGGATAATCATAGCTTCCAAAAACGCTTTTCAATAAATGATAATGAATAGAGTTGAAATGGTTGGGTTTGGTTAGGAAAATTTTTATGATAAAAGTTTTAAAACTCTACTTTGAGACCTATTAAGAAGTATTCTATTATTTCCACAGACCGTTTTCTTCATGTAAAATATTGTTTAGAATCAGAATTTTCTCAGAACAGTTGAGAATTAAAAACATTTTTATTTTTTCCTAAATTTATTTAAATCAATAAATATTATTAAGAAGATCTCTTTGGATAGTTTTACCCTGATAGCTGTTAATCCATTGGAGTTTTGATTTACCTGTATCATAAAATTTTTATTTGAATATGGAAGATGCAAATCTTCAGTATTTTTGTCCAGATGACACAAATACAAATTTGTGTCTGATAAATCTTTTTTCAGATGTCGGATTATCATATTAAAAAACCATTTAGGAATTTTCTAAATTAACAACTATATCTCTTATTGACATAGTTTTGATTATAGTTTTGTTAAATACAAACAACTCTTTTTTTTTTTTTTGGTTCTTTTTTTCGGAGCTGGGGACCGAACCCAGGGCCTTGCGCTTCCTAGGTAAGCGCTCTACCACTGAGCTAAATCCCCAGCCCCACAAACAACTCTTAATTGTATCATCTTATTGATTTGGGAATAGTTGACCGAACCTTATGAGTCGAGTGAGTTGTAACTTCAAACCACCCCTTCCTTTTTTTTTTTTTTTTTTTTAAAGAAACTAAGTCTTAGAATTTTGATTATATTTTCATTCAGTTGAAATCACTTTTCTGATAATCTCTTATAAGCTTTTAGGTAATCACTCATTAGTAGATTGACCATTTCAATAAAGGTTTAAACTCGTACATTGTGAGTACTGTTGAAGAATTTTATTATTTAAACTTGATTTAATTTCTTTTAAAAATAAAATTGAAGAATGCAAAGTCATTGCATATCTGTGAAAACGTGCTCTTCTAAGTGCCTGAGAACTCGAAATTTAATATTCTAAACTTTGTCATCTTTAAATACACCCTTCCTTTGCAAGTTTTAATGAGGTATCAAGTATATGTATTTTCTTCTTCCCCTTGGCAAGTAGATAATTACCAAGAGGGAATCTTCCTTGATACTCCTCTAAACAGTCCATTACAATTTTGATGGATTCAGATGCTTAAGCCTTGTAGGTCCTAGTAGGTCTGTGTAGTTGCTAGGTGACCACAGATAACCTAAATATTGGAGTGTCAAAGTAAAGTAATTTAAAATAAATTTAGAAAATTGCTGCTTCTTAGCAATTAATGTATACATTTGATGGAAGAGCTGTAATTAGGATACACACATATATACATTTGGGGGCCTTTTCAGTTTAAGTTTTTGACAATTAAACCAAGGTGGTTTTTGAGTATTTACAATGTATATTGTAAAATTATATCCCTACTTCTTATACATTAATGATCTAATGGAAACCTAGAATGTTTTGACTTACTTTTTTTTTAAATTCACTTTACATACCAATCACACATACCCTCCCTCCTCTCTTCCTGTTCCCACCCTTACAAATTCCTCCCTCCATTATTCCCTCCCCTTCTCCTTAGTGGAATGGAATCCCCCTTGGCTACCACCCTAGCAGGTTTAGGCACATCCTCTCCCACTGAGGCCCAAGCAGGCAGTCCAGGTAGGGGGAAGTGGATCTAATGGCAGGGAACAGAGACTAAGACAGCCCCTGCTCCAATTGCTAGGCTACACACATGAAGACCAACCTGCACATTTGCCACAAATGTATAGGGGGTCTAGGTTCAGATCCTGCACTCTCTCTGGTAGGTGGCCAAGGTAAGTTGACTCTGTAGGGTTTCTGTGTTATTGACCCCTCTGACTTGCTCACGTCTATCCCCACCTCTTCCACAAGACTCTTCAGGCTCTGTCTGATGTTTGGCTGTAGGTCTCTGCATCTGCCTCCATATGCTGCTGGGTGAAGCCTCTCAGGAGACAGATATGCTAGGTTCCTGTTTGCAAGCGTAGTAGAATATCATTAATAGTGTCAGGGGTTGGCTCTCTCACGTGGGGTGGGTCTCAAGTTTGCCAATCACTGATTGGCTGTTCCCTCAGTCTCTGATCTTTATCCCTGTACATTTTTAAGCAAGACACATTTTGAGTTGAAGGTTTTGTGGATGAATTGATGTCCCCCTTCCTCCTATAGAAGTCCTTCCTGGCCATAAGAGGTGATGACTTTAGTCTCTGTATCTCACCAAGCTAGGGTCACTCCCATATATACTATATCATCTCTCATCCTAGGCCTCCAGCTAGTCATCAGAGATGCCCACCCTCCCTGGAGCTGATTTCTATTCTTACACCCAGCATTCTTTCACCCCTATCCCTCACCTGATTTACCTACCCAGATCCCTCTCTCCATCTACTTCCGATGACTATTTAGTTTGCACAGCCTTCCCTGGGACCTCCTTATTACCCAGTTTCTTTGGGTATATGAATTATAGCATGGTTGTCCTGCACTTTATGGATAATGTCCATTGGACTTATAAGTACATACCATACATGTCTTTTTGACTTTGGATTATCTCACTCAGGCTCAAGTTCCATCCACTTGTCTGCAAAATTCATGATGTCTTTGTTTCTAATAGCTGAATAGTATTTTATTGTATAGATAGGTGTACTACATTTTCTTTATATATTCTTCAGTTGAGGGACATCTAGGTTGTTTCCAGCTTCTGGCTATTACAGATAAAGTTGATATGAACATAGTTGAGCATGTAAGTGTCCCTGTGGTATAGGGGGCATCTCTTGGGTATATGCTTAGGAGTGGTATCTAGAGGTAGAACTATTCCCAGTGTTGTGAGAAACTGCCAAATGGATTTCCCAAGTAATTGAACAAGTTTGCACTCCCACCAGCAATGGCAGAGTCTTCCCCTTGCTCCACATCTTCACCAGCATGCGCTGTCCCTTGAATTTTTGATCTTAGCCATTCTGATGGGTGCAGGAAGGTGGAATCTCAGGGTTGTTTTGATTTGCATTTCCCTCTTACTAAGGACATTGACCATTTCTTTATGTGCTTTTCAACCATTTTAGGCTCCTCTGTTGCGAATTCTCTCTTTAGCTTCTTATCCCATTTTTTGATTGAGTCGTTTGGATTGTTGGTATCTAATTTCTTGAGTTCTTTATAATTTAGGATATTAGCCCTCTGTTGGATGTAAGATTGGTGAAGATCCTGTCCTAATCTGTAGGTTGTCATTTTGTCTTAATGACAGTGCCCTTTGCCTTACAGAAGCTTTTCAGCTTCCTGAGGTCCTGTTTATCAATTGTTGATCTAGAGCCTGAGTCAGTTGTGTTCTGTTTAACCCTCCCATTGTGGAATGTATACTTTTTCAGATTGTACAATAAATGGGTAGGTGATAATATAAAATAATAAAACTTCTTACAGTTTTTACTAATGAAAATCTTGGGCTGGAGAGATGGCTCAGTGGTTAAGAGCACTGACTGCTCTTCCAGAGGTCCTGAGTTCAATTCCCAGCAACCACATGGTAGCTCACAACCATCTGTAATGGAATCTGATGCCCTCTTCTGGTGTGTCTGAAGACAATGACAGTGTACCCACATATATGAAATAAATAAATATTAAAAAGAAAAAGAACTTGCTAACTGTTGCCTTACTTATTTTAGATTTTTTCATGGGATATAAATCATGTCTTACGTCATAATGTTAGTTGGTTTTTTATTTGTTTGTTTGTTTTTTAAAGAAATGTATATATTTGTACTACCCATAGCACAACTGTCCCTGATGACTTTACCAATTTTGGACTTAGCCTTTCTTTTAAATTGTTTTCTTGTTAACATAGCATAGTGTGAGGGAAAGGAGATACACTTTGGAATTATACAAATGATTTCAGATTTTATCCATGTTGTTTCTAGTGATATAACAAAGGATTTTTCTAACCTTTGTGAGCTGTTTCTTTTTAAGTAAAATATGAGATGCTAATAAAACACACTTGTTTTCATCTCTCGGTATATGCCTGGGTACATTCCTATGTGGTATATGAAAGTCAGAGGCAGCCTTTGGTGTGTGTCTTCATCTTCTACCACGTTTGACACAGGATGTCTTTTGTCCCATCCTGCCCTTGTCTACACCACTTCCGTGTATGCCAGGCTGCTCAGTATCCTGCAAGCACCTAGGGATTCTTTGTCTTTACATTCATCTCCCCGTCGGAGCCCTTGGAGTGCATTGGGTCCTGTGTTCCACTTTCTGTGTGTTCTGAGAATTGGACAGGTCCTTATGTGTGCAAGAGCTTTATACATCGAGCCATCTCGCCAGCCCTGCTACTAGTAATCTTTTAGGACTGTTGTTAATAGTAAATGAGATAGTTCCATAATATTAAATTTTTAATTATTAAAAGCTCTTAGGAGTATTAGTTAAATGGGTATAGAATATTAATATAAAATGTAAATTTGAATAAAATCATTACTATTTTATAGAATATTAAATTTATAATTTATTAGTAAAATAATTTCATTGTTATTTCTATCATCATCATCACCATCATCACCACCACCACCACCACCACCACCACCACCACCACCATCATCATCATCATCATCATCATCATCTTTATCATCATCATCGTAGATAGGGCCTCACTATGTAGACCACTCTGGCCTTGAACTCACGGAGATATGCCTGCCTTTGCTCCTGAGTGCTGGGTTTAAAGGGTATGCACCATCACTTCCAGCCTTTGTACTATTTTTTTAAATGTAATGAGTACTCCGTCTGCATTTGCACTTGCAGCCAGAGGAGGGCATCAGATCCCAGGATAGATGGTTGTGAACCACCATGTGGTTGCTGGGAATTGAATTCAAGACCCTTGGAAGAGCAGGCAGAATCCTCAAAGATATTTTCATATAAATTTTGAGTACGTTTAGGAATATTTATTTTCATTGGTATTAGATGATTGCTTAAGTCATTTATATTTGTCTCAGATATCCTTGTTTTAACTCAAGTTTGAGTAGGTGACTGTTTCTTTGATTTTAAGATGTTTTAAAAACTTGACCTATTACTATTTAATCTCTTTTCTGCTTATTTTATTTTGATGAAGTATTTTTATTTGTTTCTAAGTTTTTAATTTGGATTTTCATTCTTAATATATAGTTATTAAAAAGTAACTTGCTCTTGTTCTCTTGTTCCTCTTTCCTCTTCACCCTCTCTCCATTCCCCTCCCTCTCCACGTGCTCCTGCTCATGCCTGCTTCTACTCCTCCCTCCGTCCCTCCCCCCCAGCTCCCCTCCCCATACTTTTAATAAACTCTTTTTTTTTTAAAAAGGAAAATAACTTGGTTTTTAAAATTTTCTTCTGATTTAAGAACGAAGTAGATAAGTTTCCAGCTGATTATTAGATATAAGTAATGTAATATTACATAAATATTTTTGTTTATTTCCTCCATTGAATTTATGTCAAATGCTATAAAGAAAAAATTTTTTTTTCTTTTTTTGGAGCTGGGGACCAAACCCAGGGCCTTGCGCTTGCTAGGCAAGCACTTTACCATTGAGCTAAATCCCCAACCCCTATAAAGAAAAATTTAAAAGCATATTTTTATTTTTTATTTTACATTTTAATTAAAATATATTTATATTACTTCTTTTCTTTCTTCCTTCAGCTCTTTTCATGTCCCATCTTTTGTTCCACTCTCAAATTAGCACCCTCCTCTTTTTTGATCATTCTTGTTGCATATCTATATCTCTATATATATGCATATATATATAACATAGATATATATATATAACCAGAGA
Source organism: Rattus rattus (assembly GCF_011064425.1). NCBI lineage: Eukaryota > Metazoa > Chordata > Mammalia > Rodentia > Muridae > Rattus > Rattus rattus. Next base: position 36,666,462 of record NC_046163.1, on the reverse strand, counting down.
AGTCCATTTTTGTTGTTTGATACATGATTTCAACCAACAGCTTTGTATTGGACAAGCAGCCATGGGGCTTATTCCTGGGGGAGGCTAGTTATCCTTCATTAGTTGTTTGTAGTTCTTTGTCCTAGGGGCAGGAGCCTATGCAGTTTTACCCTTTCCTGTTGGCATGTCTATTGATACTGGCATCATTAAGATCTTGTTTGTATTGTTCTTCCTAAGAGGCAGAAAACCTGGTATTTTGACTCTTAAAATCTTCCTGCTGCTTCTTCCAAAATGTTCTGTAAAGCCATACATGCCAGAGCTGTGCTGCAGAGGTCTCCATTGGGGTTAGGTACTCCATAATCCATTGATCTTTTATCTCCAGTTGCAGTTTTCTGTAATGATGTCTATTTGCTATAATGAGAAACTTCTTATTGAGGGGTACCTATACTTATCTGTGGGTGTAAGGATAAAATTTAGAACATGGTTACTGAGTTCTGCTGGTCTAGGAAAGTGAAGGAAGCAGATTTCTTTTCCGATCCGTGACCTCGGTAGCCATAGGTAGTTGGGTAGGTTTCTAGTACCGGGCCTGATTTCTCCCGTATTGAGTGGACCTTAGACAGCGGTTTGTTTCCAACAGTGTGTGAGTGCTGCTATTTCACCTTTACAGATACCTTGCTTGGTGGTCTTTGTGGTAGTTCATAGTATGATATACACAGCTGGGTAGAACTATTACCTGCTCTCTCCCTTGGCAGCTCACATAGTCCTTTCTGCTACCATGTACCACAGGAAAGAGGCTTTCAGGTTAGATCTGGCCTGAATAATCTGTGTCTCAGTGTGCTGCAGTGTCTTGGGATTTACAGTCAATCTCTGAGAGGCAACCAAGGACAACAGCAGAATCCTACATTGTTTGGGGAGCCATTTGAACTGCTCTGACCAACTTCTTGAGAGGTTTCTCATGACTGGTGGTTTTTGCTAGTCTGTGGTTCTTGTGGGGACCAGGGACATCTATCCCAAGTGGCATAATTTTTTTTGAAACACACACATACATACACATGGGGGGGGGAGGAGAGAGAGAGAGAGAGAGAGAGAGAGAGAGAGAGAGAGAGAGAGAGAGAGAGAGACCATGTCCTACCAAAGTTCTTTTGCTTAAAATACCTAGTGTATATCTGTAAGAATTATTCGGTTTTTATCTACCCTTTCAAGCAGTTACTCTCTTTGTTCATTTTCTGGAATTTTGAATCAGAGTTTGATTGTCAGACTCTTAGGTAAGTATAAGTTATTCTACCAGGTATGTGATATATCATCTTAAAAACCACTCAGTCCAGTAAAAATAATAGTAGCAAATCTGATAAGTAAACATTTTTTTCTTTTGGGCTACATAGTTAGCCTTAATTACCCCAAGACCACTGATTGGGCATCGTAGCTTTTCTATGCTGTGTAATAATATTGCCTATTAGTCTTACCCTCTATGTTTGAGTAGAACTCATTTTCTCTTAGTTGTTGTTCAGGGTACAATAACACAAAATATGCCTGTCTCTCAGCTTTTTCCTTGTACTCAGTTGCCAAAATAAGAGATTCTATTTTCTTTTAGTTCCAGGATATTTATTGAAAACCTGTGGGATTTCCAGCAACATCCCTAAATTACTCATCAACCAAATTCCAGTCAACCCCTCCAAATTATTTTTTATGATATGTTAGATATCATATTCTATTTTCACACATGCTTGGCCGGCAGCATACCACTGAACTGCACTCCAGCTATGAAGTGGTTTGTTCAGTGGAAGTTGGAACTTAGATCATTCCTTTGCTTCTCTACCCTATAAAGATGAGTAATTATAATTTCTTGGTTTTCATAGTTTATGGCTTTTTAGTGATGTTACAAAAATCAAAGCAATACTAGAAAACTTTTCTTTTGAATGCTATGATTGGTAGTATAATTTACTGGTTAAAATTTGAGGTTGTCGTATGTGGAACATAATTAGCCACTATTTTAGATGTAGCTGGTTCCCTTCATTCTTATTGAATCCCTCCTTTTTTTCTCTCTCATTGAACACTGAGGATGACACAAATTAATATAACCCATCAGATTCATTCTAGGACAGTGAGTCACAACCCCCTTGGGGGTCAAATGACCCTTGCACAGGTTGTCTAAGACCATCGGAAAACAGATATTTATGTAATGATTCATAACATAATTATAGTTATAAAGTAGCAATGAAAATAATTTTATAGTTGAGGGTCACCATAACATGAGGAACTGTTAAAGAGTAGCAGCATGAGGGAGGTTGAGAACCACTGTACTAGGAACTCATTGTTTTTGTCTTGCTCCTCAAATTCTGTTAGTCTACCTCAGAGATACTTTTCACTTCCACCTCTTATCTCATTTATCACACAAGATCAGCAAAGAACTAGAACTACCAAGCCAAGGAACAATCCCCTATGAGGTTTGACTTTAAGTTGATTTGAAGTAGTAAAAGGCTGCCAGGGTAACAAAAGGAATAGAGATTGTTCTAGCAGAGAGAACAATGGGAAAGATTGAAGTCCATCTGGAGAAGTTTGTTCATAAAGTAAAAAAAGTGAAAGGTGGGTGGGTACAGGTAGATGTGGCTGGAGAGGAAGTGGAAAGTTGGTGTTTAAAGGGTCCTGTGATAACACCAAGCCAAAGCTTTTGGGATTCAGTGATAACAAGGGTTTAAAGGATAAGATGCATTCTGGTTTTGTTAGGCTTTTGAGGACATAATTTTATGTTAGTGTAAATGATGGGCTAATGTTAGAGAGGATTCTGTTGTACTGAGGTTTAAGTTAGATGATAAAAGCCTAAATGTAAAACAATGCCTGTGATAAATGAGGTAAGAGGTGGAAGTGAAAAGTCTCTCTGAGGTAGACTGACAGAGTTTGAGGAGCAAACTGAAAACTGAGTTCATAGCATAGGAAAGTGTGGATGCCTTTAAGATCAGGATAAAGAGGAAGGGGGTTGGGGATTTAGCTCAGCGGTAGAGCGCTTGCCTAGCAAACGCAAGGCCCTGGGTCCGGTCCCCAGCTCCAAAAAAAAGAAAAAGAAAAAAGAAAAAAGAAAAAAAAGAGGAAGTCCATTGCACACGGGAGCGAGCATGAGTTTGGAATGTTTGTATGGGTATTCTGTAGGTACGTACCTGGCCTAATCTTGTGACTCCTTCACTGTTATTCTCACTGTCAAATCAAGGAAGCAGAACTTCAAAGTTTCATTCACGGTTTGATACTAGATGATTAACAAGGACTGTCTCCCAGGTCTCACTGCCTCTTGCGTGTACACATGTTTGAGTGCCTTTATCTCGGAGCACGTATGTCTAATGGGTATTCATAATTAGAGGGACTAGAGTTCAGGAGCAGCTGTTGCTTTCTGTGTAAGGATACCCATTTGGAGTCATAAGCTTGTGGACATGGAAGGCACAGGAAGAGGTGAAATTTCTCAGGCTGGGAATGTACTGTATGGTAGTGAACATGTCGAGACTAATGTTCTGACCTGGCACATCTGGTGACTCATTCCATACTAACCAGAGTTTAGAGCAGAGCCACAGAGCTTTTATGATTACAGACTTGTAATATAACTGTTGAGGTGACATCTTCACTAGTCTTACTTTTATAAACATTCTATTAATAAATTATACATTATTGTTTATATTAAATAGCCTTATTTGTGAAAGAGCGAATGGGAAGTCTCTGTGCTTTCCCCTCAGTTTTTCTATGAGCCTAAGACTGCTCTGTAAACCTCCTTTCAGCTTGGGTGGGGAAGGTGGCACAACTGGTAGAGTGCAGAAATCCTTTCTTTGCTCCTCTGGTTTTGGGCCTGGGATAGCCACTCACCTTCCCTGCTCTTTTGTGTTGTCTGCAGTGCTTGGAATGGGGATTGTAGTATCTAGGTCGGTGTTGCTGTGAGATGGACCAAGTAATACGTGTTAACAGGTGGTAAAGCTGAGACCCAGACCGTAGGCACAGCAGTGGAGGCACTAAAATTCATTAGTACTGACTGCTCCTCAGCACAGATGAAGAGAGAGTAGCTTAAAGGTAGGGGTGTGTGTGTGTGCGTGCGTGTGTGCGTGTGTGCGTGTGTGTGTGCGTGTGTGTGTGTATATGTATGTGTGCGTGTGCGTGTGTGTGTGTGTGTGTGTGTGACACACGCGCGCATTCACCTTCTTAAAGATCACTTTTTAAAAAAAATTGTGGATACAAAAGTGGGGCTATTTTAAGCATATGGTCCAATGGCAATGATGCTCTCATGGCTAATCATGTTGTAGAACCTGCCAGTATTTCTTTTTATGATTGAATAGTATTCTGTTCTATAGGTTTATAGGGTATTTTATGTTAGCATTCAGCATTTGATAGATGTTTGGTTTGTTTCTACTTTGTTACTGTTCAGAGGTATGCTGTTACAGATTGACAAACTAAATTTTATCTGTACATAAATTTTTATATCTCTTGAGGATTTACCCTCATATTTTGCACACAGTATGTTTGTCTCATAAATAATGATTTGCTGTTTTGAGATCTTAAGTCACTTTGGTTTTCTAGTTATCTAAGGCTCTAATAGTCTTGGTATTTTTATTTCTGTTTTATGTCCACATATTCAATTTGTATTTGTATATACATGTTCTTATTTAATAATCTTATTTATTGAGATACAATTCACATTTTACACAATTCACTTTCTTAAAAAAGTTTTTTAAGATTTTGAATTTATGTGATTAATGAATATTTTGCCTACATATATGTATGTGCACCACATAAACACCTGGTATCAATAGAGGCCAGAAGATGGTGTTGGGTCCCTAGAACTGGACTTAGGAATAGTTGTAAGCCACCATGTGGGTGTTGGGAATTGAACCCCGGTCCTTGGGAAGAGAAAAAAGTGCTTTAACCATCTCTCCAGCCCCACAACTTGCCTTCTTATAGAATATATTTAGGCTTAGTTAATTTTTTTTACTAATTAGCAATTTTCTACAGCACTACTGAAAATATAAATATGGATACCTTTGTATTCAGTGTTATCTTCTGTAGTTTGATTACAAAGAATAAGGAGATTTGTCTACATTCCCAAGATGATAGTCATGTTTTTATTTTCCTGAAGTAATTTTTAGTTGGTTTCTCATGATCACACCAGTGTGTGTGTGTGTGTGTGTGTGTGTGTGTGTGTGTGTGTGTGTGTGTGAAGAAGCAAAAAGAAGATTTGAGTAATGACTCTGAATATATTATTATGAAACCAATCCATACAAGTACATAGGTTCTTAGTGGCTGAGCTTTAGTCAGAAACCACAAGCATTTTCCTGTGAAACTCACATTGCAGTATCCTAAAAAGCTGGTTTACAAAGTAGAAATCCTATGTTCTATTTGTGTTTTTAAATGTTGTTTCCAGAGTATCAAAAGAATTTGAAACTTAGAGGATACCAATTCAATTATAACTTAGTATGAAATATAATCATAATGGTGGTAAAAAATAAAGGGTGTTTCGAATGCCATGTATGTGGTTTGTTGTTTTGGAGAAAAATGGTATCTGGTGGTTAGAACATAGGAGTTGCTGTCAGCATTTGTGGGTTTTATTCCCAGACCCAGGCTTTTTAAAGAAGAAAGACATGGTCTATGCCTAGTCCATTGTAGTGTAATGCTTCAAGTGCTGTAGATAGACTAAATGTTAGTGAAGGCTATATACTACTGCTATATACACTGAGTAATGTATAACAAATTGCTCAAAGTACATAAAATTATTCTAAAGTTGTCGTTTGAAAAGGTGGTGTTATTAATAAACTAACAAAGATGCTTTCCTAGCTGATTAAAAGTAAAACAGTAAGTTGCTCGGTGTGATAAGAGTGTAGGGGCAGTAGGAGGTAGTACCAGGAGAACACCTACGACTCCTAGGAAGAATGAAGAAAACATCCACGAGCAGAGTTAAGTAAAGATTCCCAAAGACCTGAAACCGCGGCCTGTGGATTACTAGGACTTGATCACTGGACAAAAGACAACTATTTAATCTCCCTTCCAAGAAGAGTGTGGGTTCCATTTTGGAGGGTTCCACAAATTTTAAGAAACACGGGCCTCTAAGGAACACAGATAATAAAAGAGAATGCTGTTAACTTATGGCAGGGATAAAAAAGAACACTTCAAGGTAATTCTGGGCACTCAGCTAATCTGCAAATTTGAGACTGCAGAATGCTGAAATTGTTCTACACCTAAACCACAGGTGTATGGAGCGCCACATTCATTGAGATTATTTGTGCAAATTGGAGCAACGTTGGCCTATACAGTTCTAGATGAAAAAAGTCTTGTTTTATTTCTGAACTATCCTCATGATTTCATTTCAGTATCTGGTGCAGAATTCTGCACCTTTGTTAAGTGCCCGTGCTTAGGAAGTGGCTCCTACTGACTGAGTTCCCTCTGATAGCCAGAAGAGAGACATGCTTTCTCCCATTCATCCTTGGATCTCTTGTACAAATGATGTGCTTTGAAGATGATTAGTATATAACAGAATTGATGTTTTTCTATTGGATTTAAATAAAAAATACAAGGTAGTACGCTTCTTTTTTCTTTTTTCTTTTTTTCATAGTTTCTAGAGTGTATTCAGTGATGGACATCAGGGAGATACTCTGTAGAGGGTTTTAGTGCTTGCTTGACCAAGCTGCTTTTGACTATTCCTTTGACTCTGCACTTTTATAATATGTTAATGTTCTGATTCATAATGCCAAAAGTTCAGTTCACTGTAGATAGCCAAATGCTCATCCACCTGGATGGTTTTGTTTTGTTTTGTTTTGTTTTGTTTTGTTTGTTTGAGGGTGGGCATTGCCTCTTCTTTAATGGTGCTTAAGAATTCCATCCATTGCAAGTCATCCATATTGTTCCTTAGGCATTTTATTTTTGCTCAGTTATTGACAAATAGTGACTTTTTCCATGGCTTTTGTATTTCTGTGTAGTGCCTGCCTTAACATGGTAGACAAAATGTATCATGTAGCTACAGTTTCATGGAAAAGTCAGTCTTGTAGGAGTTGTCTTTCAGATCTTCAGTAAACGTTTTCTTTAAAAAAGAATGATATGCTTTTCAATTTAACATTTTCAGTGAACATTTAATATTTGATGCTTTGCTATCCCTTAGTTTAAAACTACTTTTTTCTTAATCCAGCTGTTTGTGTGGGGGATGGGGTAGGGATGGGGCTAGGTCTCAGGTAGCCCAGGCTGGCCCTAAACTAATCCCTAGTCATAAATGCTGTTGTTGAGCTCTTGTACACCTCTTTTCCCAGTGCTGAGATTACAAGAGTATGTTACCATGGCTGACTTTGATACAGTTTCTACTTCATGCCAGCATTTTGTAGTTGCTTTTTGTCCTGACTTTTCTTTAGGACATTTCTTTCTGAACACACCATTTTACTAATACTTGTTGTCCACTGAAAGTAGGAGGATTCACTTGGTAGTGGTTTTATTAGTCTCCTTTAGCCTGGTGTAAGTTACCACCGCCTTGGGTGTTGCTATTACTCCATTTACTTAGACTGTACCCCTTAAAAATGCTCTGTTCTCTTTATAGAATTTTAGGTACATTTTATCTAAAAAAAACTTAATATTTCATGTCAAGTTTATTTCTGTAGTTAGTATTGTATTTGTCAAGTCTGTAAGCAGATTAATAAGTTGATTTTGCTTAATTTAGCCTTGTTTCAGCATTACGTTTCATTTCAAAATTTAGGTTATTAAAGAGAACTTTTATTCATCAGCAAATGGTATTGGAAAAAGACTATATATAAAAATAATTGAAAACTATCAAAATTTCAGAGTAAATAATATATATTTATGTGTATTGCTTGAGATGATAATATGAAAATAAAATACTTGTGAAAATAAATATTGTAATCTTTTAAACAAAACTTAGGTATCATTGCAATTATATAGTAATTATTAAAAAGAAATAAAAGCCAAGTTTTGCATGGAGTATTTTTCTGACCAAAATTTTGTTATTGTAAATTTGTATTCTTTCTTTGAAGAATTATTTTATTGCAGGATTTTTTTCTTTTTGGTAATCATTATAGGACTTTTTTTCATTACTAATGTTTCTTTTAGAATCTTTTGCTCACACTTCTATCTGTCTGTCTGTCTCTCTGTCTACCTATGTATGTATGTATGTATGTATGTATGTATGTATCTATCTATCTATCTATCTATCTATCTATCTATCTATCTATCATTTTTCTAGGAACTCTTTTATTCATAAAAAAACAAGGTCTCCTTAGGTAGGTGGGTTCCTTTGCCATATGTCCTAAAATTAAATCAGTTTAGAGAATACTAAAACATGAAGTAGCATTTTGAGGAAATTGGTTTATACATAAAATGAAATGAATTTTAAAAATACCCAACTATTCAAATTGTTGTAATCATGCTTCCTTCTGGAGGCTATATAATTTGTTTTTGCTAAATGAGTATTACTGATTTAGTTTGTATTGTATTTGGGCTAAAATTATAGCAAGAGCTAACCATTAAAGAATAAAGTATTTTCTGTGTGTACAGAAAGATCTCTCAGCTGTGCTGTAAGATAAAGAATACAAAGATTATGTAATTTTGTTCTGTTTTGAAACTTGTTTGCTGTAGGTTTATAACATATTTCCTAGTACATGTATTATAAAGAAAGTAATAAGGTCATATTATGTGTGAGGTGACATGTGCTGATAAATATGATTTCTACTTCAAAGTTAGCAGAGGCTTTGGAAATAGAGTCAAACCTCAGCCCTCCGTGATCTATTGTACTCTTCTTTCTTTACCATAACTCTAAGGAACACTGGTCACAGGTTTATGTCTTCCCAGATGGAAGTTGTCTCCATTCTTTGTGTATCTGTCTGCCTTCCTTCTTTCTGGAGTTCTAATGAAATGACTTTTGACTCTTTTGTCGTTACAGCATGTTTTGCATCTTTGGTCTCTTCACTGATTTTTTTTCCAGTCTGTCTCTCTTGCATTTATATTCTATAAACTCTATTGAATTGAAATTAAACTTACTGATACTGTCTTCTGTTATTTCTATTCTGACAGAATTTCAGTATTTTAGTTTTATTTATTTCCACAGAGTTCTTTTTTAATAGCCTGTTTCTTAGCCAAAGCCCCTAAACGTTTTTACTTGGCAGGGTCTCCAGGAGTCTAGTTGGGCCTAAATTTTGTTCTATAGCCAAAGATGACCTTGAACTCCTTATCCTTCTCTTAAATTTGAGTGGCTGGGATTATGGATGTGTGCACCACTACCCCTAGTTGTATTAGGTGTTGGGAATCAAACCCAGGGGTTTGTACATTCTAGACAAAAACTACCTAGTGACACAAAGCATTGTGTGATGGCTTTGTGGATGGGGGTCTGTTTAGGCTTGAGTTCTATCTTCAAGATAACATTAAATATATTCAAACAGCCTTAAAAATTTTAGAATGCAGATGGTGGTTTTTAAAAATGTCATCTTAGATAATTTCAACATGTGATTCTTTTCAGTTTAATTATCCTTTCTTAAGTAGTGATTTTTCTTACCTTGTGCTTTGACTGTTAGGAAGCGATGGGTCTTACTAATCCTTTATGTTTACATGTAGTCACTATATTTCAGTTTCATATACAAGTAAGGCTATTGTTTCAATGACAGTTCTGGTTTTTGTTTGTTTGTTTTAGCTTTTGCACTGTTATTTTGGCTCCCATTGTTTAACTTGGTTTTAACTAGTGCTTTCTGGAGCTGCTGAAAGCTGGAATCAGTTTCCCTGAGACAAGCATATGGTGCCTCTGCAAGACATGGTAGTCTTTGTCCAATGGGGGAAAAATTCTGGCCAGAGTTTTTTGTTTTCTTCCTCCTCCCTTCCTCCCCCCTCCCTCCCCTCCCTCCCTTCCTTCTCCTTCCTCCCTTCCTCCCCTTCCTCCTTCCTCCCTCCCTCCCTCCTCCTCCTCCTCCCCCCCTTCTTCCTCCTCCCCCCCCCTTCTCCCCTCTCTCCTTCCTCCCCCCCCTCTCCCTTCCCCTCTCCCCCCTCTCCCTCCCCTCCCCCCTCCTCCTTCCTCCCCTCCTCCCTTCCTCCCCTTCCCTCCTCCCTCCCTCCTCCCTTCCTTCCTCCCTCCTCCTCCCTCCCTCCTTCCTCCCCTCCTCCCTCTCCTCCCTCCCTCCCTCCTCCTTCCCTCCCTCCCCCCCCTCCCTCCTTCCTCCCCTCCCTCTCTCCCCTCCTCCCTCCCCCTCCCTTCCTCCCTCCCCTTCTCCCCCTCCCTCCCCCCCTCCTTCCTCCCCTCCCTCCTCCCCTCCCTCCCTCCCCCTTCCCTCCCCCTTCCCCCTCCCCTCCCTCCTTCCTCCCCTCCCTCCCTCCTCCCTCCCCTCCTCCCCTCCCTTCCTCCCTCCTCCCTCCTCCTCCCTCCCCTCCCTTCCTCCTCCCTCCCTCTCTCCCCTCCTTCCTTCCCCTCTCCCTCCCTCCCTCCTTCCTCCTCCCTCCCTCCCCCTCCCTCCCTCCCTCCTTCCCTCCCTCCCCTCCTCCTCCCTCCTCCCTCCTCCCCTGCCCTCCCCTCCCTCCCTCTCCTCCCCCTCTCCTTTCTTTCTTTCTTTCTTTCTTTCTTTTCTTTCTTATTTGTCTTGGTTTTTTGGTTTTTGGTTTTGTAGGATCACCCTGCTCATAAAAACCTTCCTATGGGGGTTGGGGATTTAGCTCAGTGGTAGAGTGCTTGCCTAGGGAGCGCAAGGCCCTGGGTTCGGTCCCCAGCTCCGAAAAAAAGAAAAGGAAAAAACAAAACAAAACAAAACAAAACAAAAAAAAAAAAAAACCTTCCTAGCCTAGTGTGGTTGCACATCCCTTTAATCTACACTTGGGAGACAGAGGCAGGTGGAGCTCTGTAAGTTTGAGGCCCTCCTGGTCTACAAAGCCAGTTCCAGAACAACTAGAGATGTTACAGTGAGAAACCCTGTTTAAAAAGAAAGGAATGAAAAGCAAAAGAGGGAAAGGGGGGAAAAGGAAAGAGAAAGGAAAAGGGAAGAAGAAAGAGAGAAAAACCAAAACCACTCCCACACAGAGCCCCTGACTCCCTATTGCTTCCTGTTAGGAAGAGGAGATGCAGGGTGCTGTCTGAGACCTGTTCTTTTCTTCTAGGCTCCCCACTATCCAGTGAAGGTGCTCCAGTGGGGCAGGAATCGGGAAGCAGGAACTGATGTAGAGGCCATGGAGGAATGCTGCTTTTTGGCTCCACCTGCTTTCTTATACCATAGAGGTCCACCAGCCCAGGGGTGCACCGCCCACAAAACATTTATCAATCAACAAAATCCTATGGAGGCATTTTCTCAATTACGCTTCCTTCTTCCCAGATGACCTTACAGTGTGTCTAGTTGTCATGACAACTAGCCAGAACAGACCTTAAATCTTCCCAGTCAGTGTTCTTACTTTATAAATAAGAAAAGAGCTTTTAAAAATCACAAGAAAATACAAATTACTAAGAAAATACTAAGAAATTATTAAGGTGACTGCAATTTATACTTTGAATTGAGATTTCTTGAGGTTTGAAGGTAGACACTGTGACTGAGCTGTGGTTCAGTGGTTAGGACTTACTGCCCTTGCAGAGGCTTGGGTTTGATTCCTAGCACCCAAGTAGAAGCTCAACCACTTTAACTGAAATTTAAATGGGGTCTGCTTTCCTCTTTTGGCCTTTGAGGGTTCCTGCACACAAGTAGAATTCATAAACCCACACAGGCATGTGCAGGCATTTGAGTGCACTACACACACTTAATCAAAAATAATAAATAAAAAGTCTCGGAAAAGGAAGGCAGCCGCAATTAACAACTTCTTTGGAACAACTGGTATCAGCTGAGATAAGAAGGTCCTTACTGCTGGTAAGTACCAAACTAGTGCAGGACATCTTGAACCTCTTACGTCCTGTGGTCAGCCAGGATGCAGACAACATAGTGATTATGATTGTGACTACCTGGATTCCAGTGCCTTTTCTACTTCCACACAGTGTCACCGTGACTCGTCACCCAGATGCCCTCTTCTTCCCTTCCCTTTGTCCAGCAGGGGAGTGAGAGTGGTCCTCACTTCACTGTAAGGCTTGGCCAGCATTAATGAGTGACATTTCACTACTGCTAATACTGCTGTTGCTGTCACTTACAGAGTCCTAGGCCAGAAGGGCAGAGATTAAGTGAGGTCTGGTAGTTTTTTATAAGACTAAGAGTCAGGGGCTAGAAAGATGACTCTGTGGTAAAGAGCACTGACTGCTCTTCCAGAGGGCCTGAGTTCAATTCCCAGCAACCACACGGTGGCTCCCAACCATCTGTAATGGGATCTGATGCCCTCTTCTGGTGTGTGTGAAGATGGCTACAGTGTGCTTATATATAATAAGTAAAAAAATCTTAAAAAAAAAAAGACTAAGAGTCAGGAGTGCCTTTTGCTCCTCATTTGGGTTATTCAGGAAACTACTTTTATTTGTCTCTGGATCTTTCCATCCAATACTTGGAGAATTTTGTTATCAGGTTACTTCATGGAAGACGCCTGGAGATCTGTTTTAAGTAGAACAGCAGTGTGAGTGAGCAGGTGTCTTTGTAGAAGATGTAGCTCCTTTGGGGACACCCCTGAGTGGAGTAGTTCGCTCGTACTGAAGTTCTGAACTTGGCTTTTTGAGAAGGCCCCACACTGACACACACAGTGACGTTATCATTGAGAGTGACTATACGTTCCTTTTCTCCCACATGCTCGCCAGCAGTTGTCATTTGTTTTCCTGAAGATAGCTATTCTGACAAGCATAAAATGCAGTTTCAGGTAGGGTTAATTTTCCACTTTAAAAACCATTTATTAGACATTTGTTGTTTCTCTTGAGAGTCTGTTCAGTTCCTCAGTCCATTTCTTGGTTGGGTTGTTCTATTGTCTTTACTCTTTTTTGAAGTTATATGCTCTAGGTAGTAATACAACTAACAGATCCATACCTGGCAAAGGTTTTCTCCCATTCTGAGGGCTGCTTCTTTAACTCAGTTAACTGTTTCCTTATTATACAAAATGAATAAATGCATACATTAATTTAACAAAGCGCTTATTGCATACTATGGCTGTAATGTTTTTAGTTTGGGCATAATTTTTTTTCGCCTTATTTACACTGCTTGGATACAAGATTTGTTCTCATCAAAGGGTTTACCAACCTCAGCATGTAATTTTTTTCTTTCATTATATTCAAGACATTTATCTTTTTACTAACTTGTCTTTGACATGCCTAAACAGCGTCACTACTCTGGCAGTTTAGAACCATTATTACATCAAATAAAGTTGTTTGAACAACCAGTGTGATGCTGTGACAGCCTGATATGACTACTAAATAAAATGCATGGTTAGCATATTGCATGGATCTCTTGGGCAGAGCGAGACCCCCTCACATCCCTACCAGGACTGAGATTTTATCATTCAGCTCACACAAATGTAGTTTTTTATCTAATAGTTTTGTACCATGGTTGACTGTAAATAACTAAAAGTGTAGAGAGGAAAAGCATGGACAAGGGGAAGACATGGACTCTATGATTTGTTTTTTTAAGAAAAATGGGGTTTATTAAAGATATTTTACAATGAACGTTAAGTGTGACGTTTAAGAGAAATGTTCATGTTTTGATGTGATAGATGAGGTTTTCTGGAGTTAGCATTCATTAGGCCTTAGAATACAAATACAACCTTAGCAGTTAGAGTCACCGACTTTTATCTTTAAAATTACCTAAAATTTGAAAATTTTTTGGCTTCGTATTAGGTATAAATTTTGCTCTCCTGAAAATAGTTTTCTATGGAGCTAGAAAGATGGCTCAGTGGGTAAAAATGTTTGATCTGCAAGCATTAGGATCTACCTGAGTTCTAGTCCCCAGCACCAACATAAAAGGAACAGCACTGTGCACTTATAATCCAGGCTGGAGAGGTGGAGACAGGCAGCTCTCCTGGGCTCAGTAGCTAGCCATCTAGCCAGAAGTGCAAATTCCAGGGTTAGTGAGATCCTACCTCAGATACTAAGTAAGGTGCAGAGCTGTAGAGAAAGACACACGTGCATGCACATATATTCTATAAACGCACACACACGGGCACGTGTGTGGATGCACGCACAGACACACATACTCCTAGCATATTTTCTTATGCATACATTTTATTTTTCTTTTTCACTTTGTGTTAATAGTTAAAGAAATTTGATTATGAGTTTTATTCATTATAAGTGAAATTGTGTCAGACTGACAAAAATAAGACTAGTTACCAGTTAGAATTGCAATAACGATAGTGAAAGACTAAATTATAATAGACAAGGATTTATATTATGCTTTACAAAATGGACTCATCAGGGAAGTTGCTGTTTAGATTTCAGTAAAGAGACAGCATAATGTTGGCTAGCTTTTAGGGTTTTTGGGACCCCTTCCCTCAATTTTCTGTGATGAAGGGATATTGATTACAAGTTCATATTAGCCTAAACTTAATTTTGCTACAGACATTTAAAATCAGATGACAGATTCACATAACTATACATTGTAAAGACATATATTTTATTTATTCCTTGGCAGTTTTACCATGTATATAGTGTATCCTGATTTCATTCACAGGTGTATAGTGTGTCTTCACTATATTCATGGGTGTATAGTGTTAATCTTGAGCATATTCATCCACTTTTCCCTCCCATCCCTAAATACCCCGTACTCTTTTTTTTTTTTTTTTTTTTTTTGGTAGCCAAAACCAAACATTGAAGTGAACTTACAAGGAAAATGATTTTGCATTGTTCCCCTAAGTCACGTTCTGTATGTATCATAATTAGCTTCATAAAACATTTGGAATATTTTGTTAAAAAAAACTTGCCAAGTTCACAGAAGTGATTGATTCCCCAGATTTCTCCAGTTCTTTTGTGAGTCCTTTTAACTGATGTTTGTGTGCCCTGATCACATATCAGTGTTGAAAATTCAACAAAAATCAGTCATGCTAATTCCCTAACCTGCATTCTCTACTTGTTATTGTAATTATAGAAATTCATAATGTCTCATAAATTGTTGATATTAGAATACAAAAACTTGTTTACATTAAGCTAAATTTTGAAATTGAGGAAAAGCTCAATTATGAGATTGCTTGTAAATAATAGTTTTGATATAGTAAAACTGTTACAGAAAATTTAAGGGCAAGGGAAAAGACTCATGCTAGGTGGGGCAGATACCTAGAAGGACTGTGTCTTAATCAGAAGTGGACATGGATTACTAATGGTCTGTGAAGCGATCCTAGATAGAACTCTCACTTTGCAGATTCATTTTTCGGATGGCTTTCTATAAAAAATATTGGTAAATGAACTTATTGTAATATTAAAATTCATTTTCAGAGTACAATGAATATGACTTTTGCAGTACTCCAACCAACCATCATATAAAAAAAAGGCATCTACTATCGTTTGTATCTAATTTCCTAATGTGTCACTAGAAACAAGAAGTTTCTTGCCAAGCGTTCTTTCTCACCCGTAATGTGCACTGCCTTTTCCTCACCTCCAGTGCCTGTGGTTATTATTCCCTCTGCTCGCTTGTTTACCGCACTGCTTATTCTTTAATGCATATTATACTGTATTGCCATTACCGATTACATATCAATTACAGTGGCGTCTGTAATGTCTAGCACAAAGACAGTGCATTTACAGTAGCAAGTGCACTTATGGTATCGCTCAGCAAGTTTCAGTGGCACACAGAAGATAGTTTTTCATATTTACATTGTTAAACATGTCTTTGTTGGTTACAGTTGTCAACAACAGGTAGCTTCCTCCTTTGCCCCAGGGAATTTAAGTTTAAATATATACTTAAGGAATGTTTGCCAATATATAGTATATGACTCTATATACACCTGATCATATAGTTGCTTATTTTGGAACTTATACAAGTAGTAACCAAATACCTGTGCTTTAGTGTTATTTTAAAGGTACTATTTGTGTATATGGATGTTTTGCCTGAATATGTTTGCATACTACATATGTGACTGGTGCCTACAGAAGCCACACACCACACCAGTGTATCTTACCTGCTAAAAGTGGAGTTACAGACGGTTGTAAGCATATGCATGTGTGTTGTGTGAGTATGAGCATGTATGTCTGTACGTTTGTGTGTGTTGCGTATGTGTTGTGTGCCTGAGCACATGTGCTGTTATTCTGCAGGTGGTGCTAGAGCTTGAACCAAAGGTCTCACACATGTTAGGCAAGATTCTCCCACCGAGCCCTGAGTATATAGACTTACAAAAGTATATATACAAATAAAATATTTAATAATAAATCATAAATTCATTTTAAAACAATTCTTTGGTATAAATAATTTTACCATTTGTTAAAGATTAAAGCAAATTTGTTTCCAATAAGATAAATATGTTTTGCTTATATATAATATGAGTTTTTCAGGCAGTGTATGACATGGACTACATGCTCAGTGTAAATTGTGCATATTGTGTGTTCAGAACCAACAGCGTGATGAAGTCATGGTTGCAACACTTGTGAATGTTGCCAGGATGTGTTGATTGTACATTTGATTTTTGAATTAGTTTTTGGTCATCGCACATTCAGAAACCTTTTACTCTTGCCACATTTTTGTGACCCCTACGTGGAGTAGCAGCTGACAGTTTAACAGGCTGTAGCCTGTGGAATGTGGAAATGTATTTGCAAATAAATTTTGGCTTGATAAAGATACATAGCTGGAAAAGTTCAGCTTGACAGTGACTTAAACATCCCAGAACCCATGATCTTGTGACTGATGCTGAGAATTGTCTTTCAAACTTTCTTTGGCTTGAACAACTTATTACTTACTTCTATCATCAAATTTAATTGGTACATGGGACTCGGCTCTGAGAGAATATATTTGTTAGTTATGGAGGCTCTAAAGAACTTGGCTCTTTAGAACATGGTTTTCTAAAGTTTAAAATTAAAAGGATAATTTTATCATTTCTCTTACCCTTTCAAGATCCTATAAATAGTTCTTTATATATACAAAGCAGTCCTCCGCATTGCTGTTTATTTAAAATGTTTTTTTGCTTGTTTTGTTTAAAGCTGCTACTTAGACACCCTCCTTTCATTGTCCTAAAAGCTTGGCATTGTATGAAACTGAAACATATAAGGAACAAACCAGAAAATGTCAAACTTTCAATTCACATAGGTCAGATCTCATGCTTAGTCATTGTCCAATAGCCTTTTGGAAATTATTGCATGGATTCTTTGTATTCAAGTCTCTGTGGGCTCTGTTTTCTTTTAAGTTTCCAATTGCTTTTTTGAGAAATATGCACTTAAAATATTTACTACCTAAAATAGTGTCCAGAATTTCAGTGACATGAAATTAATGAAAAACATACTCCAGAACCAGATTTGATGTGGACATATTTAGTTACAGAAGAGCTTGGCTTGTATGCTACATTGCTGTGCATAACCATCTTTCCCTCCCTCTTTTCTCCCTTTTTTCTTTCTTAATTTATTTCTTTTATTCTTTATTTTTATTCTTATATTCTTTTATTTTATTCTTTATTTTATTATTCTTTTATTCTTAATTTTATTTTTCTTTCTTAATTTTTCCTGTTCCTCTTTTCTCCTCTTTGATTTCTCTGTAGCCTTGGCTCCCTTGTGAACTTGCAGTCCCTTTTTTGGGTACTGGACTTACAGGTGTGCTCCAGCACCCCCCCCTCTCCATTTTACATGTGTATGAATGTTTTGCCTACATATATGTATATGTACCACAGGCATACTTGGTACTACGGGGGTCAGAAGAGGGCATTGAGTCCCTAGGAACTATTATTTGGGTGCTGAACCCAGATCCTTTGCAGAAACACCACTGAGACGTCTCTAAGCTCTTCTAGCTTACCTCTTAGCAAGAGACTTGTGAAACTTCTTAGACTTTTAACAGTCAGGTAGTTAATAACCTGATACTCATCCTATACTTTAACTCTAGCTAGAATAAACATTAACTTTATACATGAATTCAAGTCTATCAGTAGGCAGTGAAAAAAAACTTTCAGGAATGGCATATGACTAGGAAATCACTCTTTGTTTTTCTGCACAACACAGAGGAATATAGATGTTAAGGATTAATTTGCACTGTTTGTGTGCTTTACATTAAGGCATACAATGATGTTTCATGTAATTCTTAATTTTTTTTCTAGGAATATTGAAAATATAAATGAGAATAATTGAATGCTTAAGGGACATTATTATTGTTTGCAAAATTCCTGTTCTTTCTTTGATAGAAATTGCCTAAGAGAGAAAGAGAGAGTGGATAGGCTTCTTGTGTTAGTTATAAGATCTGCTCTTGGGCATTGTTTAACCATAGGGTATTCCATAAAGTTGGTATCCTTGGAAACTAACTGCTTTTTATACCAGTGGTGCCTCTGTTTCAGTGCTTTTGTACAACTTATAGATACACACAATTATTATCTTGTATTTGGATATATAGAGGAATTCATATAGTTTTTAGGATTTCAAGCATGTAGACATATATGTGCATGCTTGTTTCTCTCTCTCTCTCTCTCTCTCTCTCTCTCTCTCTCTGTGCTTGTGCGTGTGAGTATGAGTGTTTATATGTGTCTTTTTGGCTTTCATTTTAAGTAGTGAAAAATCTTTCTTTTGAGTTTGGATTCAGCTTAAATAATACTGTTCCCATATTTCTCAGTGCTTTATGCTCTTGTGATTGCATATGAGAAACACACATACTTTTTTTTTTTAAGCTAACTGAAATTTACTTAGGATTAGTTACTCTTTTTAAGTATAGTTGTCATCTGTGGTGTGCTTAGAGGCTCATACAGCTAGGAAATTTGGAAGCCATTGGTGAGATTAAAGCAGCACCATTAAAAAGATTGTTCTCCTTTTTCCTCATCTTCTTTTCTTCCTCTCATCTGAGAGGAGTGAGTAGGTTAGTAAGCTGCTGATTCTTCCCTTATGCAGTTTGCATCAGAACGATGCACAGGTTTCTGGTGCAGTAGTTTACCAAGGTCTATTTGATGGAGTCAGAGTAGTTTTCTTTTAGCAAAACAAACCTATGCAATATTTTCCCCAGATTATTTTTAACAAACAAAACCAAACTGTGTTTATATTCATTATAGGATCCTGACAAATTTAAAACTGTATTCTCATTACATACACATTTTGCTCTGTTTTTAGCGTTAATATTTTTGATAGGAATAGTAAAGAAATTCATTTTATTAGATATATAAAGTAAAAAGACTAGTTGCTCACTCTTCTGAGGACTCAAATATACCAGGCACTATTTTTAATGTTTGATATTTGCCATCAATTCTTATATATCCCTGAGAGGTTAAAACTAAGTTGTTCTCATTTTAAAGTTGAGAAAACTGAGGGTCTGAAGTGTCTTGACTGGCAGTCATAGTTGAAAAGTGGCACCACAGAGATTCCTTTTCAGGTAGTCGGGCTTCCAAAATCTTTTCATAAGCCCTTGGCCTTGGTGCTGCTGACCACCACCAACATGATTCCTAATACTGACCACGTCTCTGTGTTCCAGAAGTTACTGTTAACTTTTTCTAATATGTGAAGTACCTTCATAAATAATCAACAGTGGGGATGTAGGTCTTGCCAGGGCTCCAACTTAACCTTGAGCCTTGTACTGCCAAAGTTCTGTGCTTTGGTAAGCTATTGTAACCTCTATGAAGAACATTTCTATATGCTGAAAATCAGTGATGTAACGAGTTGTATTGTGTAGCTCTGTTAAGAATCTAAGGACATGCCATCTCTTTTCCAGTTAATATCACCTCTGCCACAGTAAAGCACTCTATGATTCATCTTTCAGGAGAAACAAACCTCACAGAGCTACACAAGACATTTAAGTTTCAACCAGTTGTCTCAAATTCTACTTACCTATTTATAAAGAAGATAAAAATCTTGTAAGCAGCTTCTCTCTCTGTGGTGGTTTAATTAAGAATGTCCCCCATAGGCTCCTATATTTGAATACTTAGTCACTAAGGAGTAGTACTTTTTGAAAGGATTAGAAGGATAAAGAGGTATGGCCTTGTTGGAGGAGGTTTGTCACTGGTGGTGGGTCTCAAGGTTCCAGAAGCCCATGCCAAGCCCAGTCTCTGTCTCTCTGTGTCTCTCTGTAATTGACACATACTCACGTTCCCCCCGACATAGCTAGTCCTCAGCTACTGCTCCAGTATATGAGTGTCTCCATGTTTCCCACCGTGATAATAAACTAAACTTCTGAAACTGTAAACAAGCCCCACCCCCACCCCAGTTAAATGCTTTCTTTTATACTAGTTGTCTTAGTCATGGTGTCTCCTCACAACAATAAAACATTAGGATTAGGTTACTCTCCGTTTGAGAAGCTTTATTCTATAACATTTAAGGGAGGCTTCAAATTCATGATCCTCCTACCTGACCCTGCCAAGTGCTGTAATTTTATGTGTAATTCTATTTACATATATATATATAATTTCTATTTTCTTTAAGTAGATTTAAACTAACCTCAAATATGCAATGTCCTAGTCTTATTGTTATAAATAATGATAGTGAGGTTAAAGACTCATGTAGAGTTAGTTTTTGTATATCATTTATATTCTGCACCATAGTAGAGAGGTGAAATTATAGAGATATTGAGGGCTTTAATGTTTGTTTTCTTTTTGTTTGTGAGGTTGACATTAAGCACTGTAATTTGGAGTTTACTTTTAACTATTTTGTAATTTGTATTCTCTAATAGCAGGACCTAGCTATTAAGGTAGACAGTGCTACTTTTAAGTTTAATTTTAATATAATCAGTGATGTACCACTCCAGTCCCATGAATAAAAAAAAAAAAATCTCGTTTTCCTACTCACACATCCCATTACCATCCCACCTCTGACCGTGAGGTATTGACCTCCAACTCTTTCATAAGTTTTATTTTCTACTTGCCTTTGTATTTTTAAGAAACCCAGGTATTCACACATGTACATAAGTGCACATAAAACTATAGGCTAACAGCTTCACACATCGTTTTTTTATTTGTTTCCTTTCTTTCTTTCTCTCTTTCTTTCTCTCTTTCTTTCTCTCTCTCTTTCTCTCTCTCTTTCTTTCTTTCTTTCTTTCTTTCTTTCTTTCTTTCTTTCTTTCTTTCTTTCTTTCTTTCTTTCTTTCTTTCTTTCTTTCTTTCTTTGAGGAAAGTTCTCTCTGTGTTGTTCTGGCTATCCTGGAACTGCCTATTTAGACTAGGCTAGCCTAGAACTTACAGCCATTTTCCTTCCTTTGCTTTTGAGTGCTGGAATTTGAAAGACCTCCCTCTCTGAGTAAAACATCCTTTTACTTTAAATCATGTTTTAAAGGAACATGCCACTCCTTTATAAAAAAAAAAAAGAAAGAAATAAGAAAATAGTCTCAGAAAGGTTGAGGGGCGTGGGGGACAAACTAACTACCAACAGCTAGTTTTATAGTCTCTGGATGTCCCTGGTTTCCTGACCTTCCATTAGGTCTTGATACCCCCTATCTATTGTTGTCAGGGATTTTGTAGATTTAAGAGCTCAGTTCTCAGTTTCTTATACCATTTGCAATTCCTGGGCCTCTGGTACTTATAACCAATCTGACTACAGAAATCAGAGGCTGTCTCCTGTACCGTTTTCAGATTTTCTGATTTGTTATAATGGTTCACAGAAGTCAAGAAACAGTGCTAGTTGGGATATTATAAAAGATTGAAATGATCAGGAGATGTAGAAGTATATAAGGCAGGGTCTAGAAGGTTCTCAAACAGTTTCACCAAGTAGCACTAAGTATTTAAAGAGAGGCGGCCACGGAGGCCGTCCCCATTCAAACCACAAAACATTTATTTTCGCCTTTACTCCCTGTGACCTTCACACATCATTTCTTTGTTACGTTCACTGTTTCCTTATTCTCTATGAATATGTGTGTTCATACTAAAACTTTATTATATAAATATTCACTATACTAAATTGGATTTTTTTTTAGCTGAAATTAACTAGTAAAGATCAAGTATTACTAAAAGCAATCCACATGTGTACTTTGGCTCCAAACCATAAATTATTCATGATCTAGGTATGTGCAAAGACAGGAGGTGGACTGTTCTTTAGAAGCTCTTTTCTGTAAAGGATTTTGGTTTTTATGATTTTGTTGTTTAAAAAATTTGTGCAATATCTGTCTGCTATCTATCCACATTCAAGTTAGTCATGGACTTACTGTGTAGCTCCAGCTGGTCTCAGTCTCCTAAGAGGTGTGGTTCTAGGACTAAGTCACCATACTTGGCTGCATCTTCTTAAATAATGAGAAAAAAAATGTAAGCCTAGGAGTGGAAAGGTTCCTTCTTGGAAGAAAAGAGAAAGCTAATGAGGTATCAAAGGCAGAAAAACAGAAGCTCTAACCTGGGCCATGCAGGGGTCCTCATGTACTCTGCACATGCATGTTTTGTTTGTGAGAAAAAGTAAAGACAACTCTAATCATGGTGCTTGTTTGTTTGTTAACATTCATCATTTATATTTAATAAATTGTTACTGTTGATTAATATTACAGTATGTTTGCAGCGTAGAAGGGGAACTTATATCTGATACTATAACTATACCAACACATTCATTAACCATAAAAGAATTTGTGTTGGCATTTTAATATGAAATCCTTATGAGTTATATAAAACATTAGTGATACTCAATATTTTGGGGGAAATTAAGAGTTTTATAAGACCTTGTTAAATTTTATTTTCTCATTTAAAATCATAGATAGATCACTTCCTCCTGTTAGGATTTGCCATCTGGTACATTTTCAGAAATGGAATAGGTTTAAGAAGAATGTCTGTTCGATATCGTTACATTGTATATCACAAAGAAAAAGCTGAATGATGCTTTTTACTGCTTTGTAGCCTTCTCTTATAGATGTTTGTTCCCTTTCTCTTATTTCTAGTTTCAATTTTTGTTCCTGTTGGTTTTGTTTTATAAAAAAATAATTTTTCACTTCTAATCAGATCTTTGCAAAGCTCATTGAATTGGGTTGTTCTTTACAATGAGTGACTGATTATCGTTTTTGTTATTCATGCAGTGATTTGTGATTGAAGTGGGTTACAATTCAGGAAAGATGATTTTCTATTAGTTGGTAGTGTGCTTTAGAGAGAGGTAGAGCCATTAAGCAGCCATGTTGCCAGAGCTTTGCAGCTCGTCTGCTTTCTTAGGTGGAGATAATGTCCCGTGCAGGCCGGGTAGCCAGTTTTTAAAGCTCAGACACTGATAGCTGGATAGTGATGAACTACTTATCTTCCCCTCCCGACTAGGAATCACATTCCCTTACAAGCGCTAGCCTTCCCCCACAGCATCTGCCTCCACAGAGAAGTGAGAGGAAATTCAGAAGGATGGGATGTGTAAAATAGGAAAAGCACTAAATATAATACAGTGGATGCATGTGACATGCTTTGAGATTCTGAGTACAGTTCATTTTTCTACCTGTAACAAATTAGTTCATCAAAAGGACCTAGAGTTTTGGTCACTTTATAATAATAACAAATCACCATGGTCATGTTTTAAACAACCAGACTAGTATTTTTTTATACTTAGTACAGTATTATAGTTTAAGAAAAAAAGTACATACAGACTATTTTTCCCTCTTAGAGTTAAAATATAGATTGTTTTGTGCATTTTGAGTTTTCTATTTAAGAGATTTAATGGGAACAACAGGTGTATTTAATTTATTGCAATTAAAATATAGACTACAATAGACTGCCGTTTAACACCTTGACATTGGCATCATTCATAAATTCAATTTAGTTATCAAGGTCATATAGTTTCTTAAGCAGTGCTTGACCCAGTGTGGGGGTTATGAGGCTTAATCTTTCTAATGCATGTCGGAGAAGTGAAAGATGAGTGTGTAATTGTCTCTTCCTGCTGTTGACAGCTGTGTGATCAGGGGCAGCGCACAACTAGATGTGGAAGAAGCAAGGTAGGACCATCATAGGAATTGCTTCAGATCCCAACTATCTTAAAGTACTTAAAATAGGAAATTCAAGGAGTTCTTCTGTTTAGGGAAATGCTTCCTTCATCACAATGAAATTTTCTTAAAGACAAAAATAAGTTCTCTCCTCACAGACCTTAATATTTGTTATTAGAGAACTCATTTGTCAAGTTCTGTGCTGCGTTATCCTAGTGCTGAGACTCAGAGTGAAGCCACAGAGAGCCTCCAACTGTTAGACTAGAGGAAGTACCAGAAAGAAGTATACTACACCCTCTCTCCTGTCTTCCGTCTCTCCCCTGTCTCTGCTGTCTCTCACGTCTCCCCTCTTCCCTATCTCCCACCTCTCTCTTCTCTCCTGTCACTCCCCTCTCCCTTTTATGAAGGGTAATGGTGAGCATGGGGGTCTTACTGACTCATTGCTTGTATCAAGTAATATGGAAACTAAGACTATGTGGTTGAGAAATAAGATGGTTTTGTAAGGCACAAAGACGTAATTTATTTTAACAAATCGTCTGATATCATAGTGAGCTTTCAGTAATGTAGAAACAGATTTTTGACTTGGTGAGTTTGTATCTTAAGCATATTGGCTTATCATTAAAGTCTTTATTTCTTAAGTTTCACTGTCAGGACAAAGTAAAGTTCACAGGTAACAAGTGTTACCATTCTGACAAAATTTGGGTGTTCTGGTACCAGGGAACTTTCTGATATTTCAATAGAATAGAGAGTAGATGGTAATGAAGAGAAAAATTAAGTTAATGACCTGAATGGTTTGACTTTTCTTTCTATGTTTTAAGAATTTTAAAAAATGAATTAAATAAAGGAGAGGGGCTATGGAGATTGCTCAGCAGCTAAGAGCATGCAGAGCTCTTCCGAAGAACCAGAGTTAGGTTCCTAACACCCAGGCCAATCAGAATCTGAAAGCCTCTTCTGGCCTCCAAGGGCACTCATTCAGGTGCACACCCACTGCCCTTCTTAACTCCACCCACAATACATAATTTAAAATAAAGAAAAGGGAAGATAGTTCTGTCAGTCAGGCTGTTCTGAGTTAGAATTCCTAGCACATATCTAATTGTCATCCTTGGCTACCTGCACCTGCAGTTCCAATTCCTGGGGATATGGGGCATACGCAGGTCCCTGGAGCTCACTGGCCATCTAGTGAGTCAACGAGTTCTAGGTTTAGTAATACACCTGGTGCATAAGGCAGAGGGCCAGTGAGATGGCTCAGAGGGTAAAGGTGCATGCTGCCAAACCTGGCAACCCCAGTTCAGTCCTTGGCACCCAGATGGTAGAGGGAAAGGACCAACTGCCACGAGTTTGTCCTCCAACCTCCATATATACATTGTGACATGCGTGTACATGTGTATAGACATAAGTACAGAGAGAGAAATGTCATCTAAAAGTTAAAGTGGGGAATGATTGAGATAGACACAAGTACACCTGCACACATGGGTACATAGATGAGTACATCCATACCTTAGCATAAGTATAATAAGAGACTGACTCATCGGTACCTATAGGAGGTTGTAAGCAGATGCCATTAATACAGTAACTTAAAATGATCTGACCATCTCTCTCCATCATCTTAGACTGCCCCTGAGCAGCATGCTGTAACTGCCATTGCTAAGTCAGCTCTAGGGACCAAGAGTGTAGTGTAGGGATAAAGCGCTTGCATAACAAGCACAGAGCCCTAACTTGAGTCCTCAGCACTGTGGAGGAAAATTGCCTATAGAATACGATCAAAGGTAGAACAGTTTTTTTTTTTTTTTAAAGCTGCGTGACAAAGATGTACTATCTGTCAGGGGGGAAATTGCTTCTAAAAATGTATCTTGTAAATTAACTTGCTAAATGTATTATGAATGTTGATTAGAACTGTTTTGAAAATTTGGGTTAAAAGAAATATACTTCTTTGTATATTTAAAGCATTGAATGTTCTAAGCTAATGTAAGTAGCATTGTTCTGTTTTAACACTATTCCATTGTGTTTACTTCCATAACAAGTGATTACCCAAATTTTGGGCCTTCTAAAGTATTTCTTGTTCTTTGAGTTTTTGAACCCAAATCATGGGCATTGAATTTCAGAGTTCATAACAATATACCACCTTCCAAGCCAGGTGAGCTCAGATAGGAAAATAAAAACACACATAAATGAAAATATAGGCCAACATTTCCTTAACAGGTTTTGATAGTTATTAGCTCAAATTGCATTTATAAAAAGCTTAACCTAAATAGATAAATTCTCCCAAACTGTTTTGTTTGTTGTTAGAGTGTATGTGTGTTGGGGGGGGGGTTGCTTGTTTGTTTTGTTTTTATGCATGAAGAGCAGGTGAAAGGTGTTGCGGTTGATGGAAATGTTAGTGTTTATATTACCTGGACGAGTCTTTGTAAAATTCCTCTAAAGCTTAATTGGAAAGGAAATAACTTACAATGAATCTTGTTGGTTAAATCCTAATTACAAATTTGAAATAAAAAGTAAAAGTCTGAGTGTAAATTTTAATTTAAAAGCAACTCTTGTGAGTTTTAAGAAGCTGTGATATACAAATATATTTCCCTCAGCATGTCTTTTTTGTCTTTCTTTTCCTTTCTTTTCTTTTCTTTTCCTTTCTTTTCTTTTCCTTTTTTTCCTTTTCTTTTCCTTCCTTCCTTCCTTCCTTCCTTCCTTCCTTCCTTCCTTCCTTCCTTCCTTCCTTCCTTCCTTCCTTCTTTCGACATTACCATATGGGTCTTAGGCTTGTCCTTCCTTCTTTCCACTCCTTTTTCACTTTCAATCACATCTCTTTGCTAACTCTTCTTTGTGATGGTTTTAATTATTTTATACTTCTCTACGTGTGAGGGGGGAAAGTTAGGTTTCGTTAGGCACTGTTTGTGTCTAATGAAGCGTGTAGCTTCATCTTTATCTTCTGAGATGCCATGGTACTCTGTTGCCTCATAACAAGGAAGGGCTAACACAAGATAGGATTAATTTCTTGTTAGCTAGTTAGGCATTTGCAGGAACCCAGGGTCTGAGGTTTAGATTTACTGGTAGACCAAATACCCAGAATTGTAAATGCTATTTTGAAATTACTTGGAAATAATGGATTGCATTGAATCTTTTAAAATGGGCTTCCCTTTTAGGTTCTTTTTTTTTTTTTTTTTTTTTTTTTAAACTGTGTTGGACTTCTGCTTTAAAATTAAAGCAGAGTAATAGTTATACTAGTTACTTTATGAGCATTTATTAGTTTGTCTTTGTACTCATTGTTCTTTTATTTTCTCATCTCTTTTGTGCTGATCTTCCACCACAGACTGCAAGAGAATTTATCTATCCTGATTCCTGTTTCAAAATCTGGATCACATAAGCTTTATCATACTATTTCCACTTTGACCAATTGAGTGTGGATTCTTACCGTCTAGCATAGTAGACCAGCCTATTACATTAACCTCCCATTTGTCAAAACCTCTGTTCCTTTATCACTCACTTGATTTAATAGTTCATGGCTCGGTTTTCTTAGAACTCTTCATTGCCTTCTTATTGCCATATGGATGGTTGATTCTAATGTATGATCTGTGGAACCCTTTAGTCCCAGGCCCCCCTTTCTTAAATTAATGTTATTTTCAAAAGACTACAAGATAGTTGGACAAATTCCTTCCCTGGAAAACTGTCAACAACACCTACCACATCCTTATTAAGCCCAAACAGCAAATCAAAGTACAGTTTCATCAGAAGCTAAGTAGCTTAGGGAAGGGTTGAGTTTGGGGGGGTTACTAATAGAACGTGGATAAGGGACTTCTTTCAGGAGCATTAGGACCCTAAAGCAGCAGCACTGGAAAGTCTTCTAACAAACATGGCTCTTGACTTCTTTATAGCTGCCTTAAGTGGAGTTTCCCCTTCTGTCAACTCTTTTCTTTTCTCTATACCCTTAATGCTTCCCCAAACCGGAAGGCTACATGCAGTTAGAACAGAATTGCTTCAGATAGACTGGAGACACTGGAGGAGTTGCCAGAACCTCAGACGAGGTTTCAGTGACCTGCCTCAGCCCCTCCTTCTATGAGGGGGCATCAGTAATCAGCAAGCCCTATGTTAAGCAGAGGTCCCTTGAAAATGGTCACAGCTGTTCCGATTTAGAGCAATGTTGTTACACTCAGAGGAGAACATTCTACAACAGATTATGGTCATTCCATATATGCTGTAGGGCAGACATTTTCTGGAAAACCAAAGATACAATCCTGTTATTTCAGGGGAAATAACCAATAGTATTTATTGCCAGAGAAAAATTCATGACCAAAGTGAAAATTAGAGCTCTGGATAATGTCTGTCTGTTCACCTTGAGCTTGACATCTTTCCTGAATTCAAAGACATTTCTGATCACAGCAAGATGATTGTAAAGAATGATGAATGTAGATATTTTTATAGTATATAAATGTCATCATTTGGAAGGTTGAAAATCCTAGATAACCAGTGGTTTTTAAGTGATTAACACATAATGTTTATAAGCTCATGAGTTTGGGATAAAAAGAGCTACTCAAAAGAAAATATAAAATAATTATTTTAAATTTTTTTAAATGATTTATTATTTATTATGTATACAATGTTCTGCCTGCGTGAACAAAAGAGGGCCTAGATCTCATTATAGTTGGTTATGAGCCACCCTGTAGTTGCTGAGAATTGAAGTCAGGACTTATGGAAGAGCAGCCAGTGCTATTAACCTCTGAGCCATCTCTCCAACCCTAAAAATTTAGTTATTTTTATTTTTTTACTTATTCATTTTACATTCTGCTTACTGCCCTTCTCCCAGTCATCCTCTCCCATAGTCCTTCTCCCATGCCAGAACCCCTTCTCTTCTGAGTTGGTGAGGGCCTCTGTATATCCCCCAACCCTGGCCATGAAGTCTCTGTGAGGCTAGGTGCATCCTCTCCCACTATAGAACAGTTATTCAATGTATCCATATGAAAAGTTTGTTGCTGTGGTTTGAGATTCCACATTGTACTGACTCCTCCTACTTATTTATCCTAAAATTCCTTATCAGTTTTTGGTATTATATTGAAGAATGCCTGTAGTTATTTTAAAACACTATTAAAATACTACTGTAGTTTCAAACCTTCATATCTAAGTCCCGATTTTCTCTCATATATCAACCAAAATAATAGAAACATAAATGAACTAGTCTGTCTTTTATTCAGCTAGTCCTTGAGGACATTTGAAAATAATATAAAAACAGCGCTGTTCTTTTAGATTTTTATTAAAAATGGTTGTTTCATTAAAATGCATTTTAATATCAGTATGTGGTAGATTTTAATTTCTAATATAATACATGTTGACATAACCTATATAAATATATTCTCAGTAGTTTTTCAGTCTCACGAGATCTAAATATAAAAATTTGATAATATTTACGGCTACAATGTCCAGTCTTAAAGTGCTTTCTGTAGAAGTTTACTTTGGATTCTTCTTAATGTTTCTAAAATTATTTAATTTTTGAAATGAGGCCAGCATGTAATGTCCTTGGTATTCTCAAAGGAATGGGACACAGCAAATCTAAAATTGTTTCTAATTTTGCTATTAAGAATCTTCTTTGTGACTCTGTTATGCTTTTCTCTAGTGAATTTTAGGTACTAAAAATAATTGGAAGTCAGAATTAGAACTAAGTCACTAGAGTCAGAAATGAAGATTGGTGATAACTGTTAAGGTGAAGTAGGGCAGTGATCTGAGCATGCTCTGTTCTTACAATTCTCTATGCACAACATGATAGACTGAGTGAGTCAAATCCACAGCCGTCTAAATACATCAGGGATTGTTGTTTTGTTAAAGCATCTTAAATCTTAATCCAGTTATACTCAACAAAAACAATCACTTATTTCTCTGTCTTCTTCTATAGAATTCATAAAGCTACCAAAATTGCTATAACAATAATAATGCTATAATAATGGAAATTGCTATAACAATGAACAATACTGGCCTCTGGGATGACTCATCAATCTGTCATTATAGATACAGTTTTTAAAATACTTCCTGTTCATCCTGAAATTAGCAATGAACTAAAACGATTCTAGGAAAATGCTTTATTGTTGACTCATTTCTCAGCACAGTGGAGAAACTAGAAGAAAGTTCAGGGTTCACAGACGAAGAACATTGAGAGACTTAAGAAAAGTACTCAGGATCACACAGATAATTCAAGTTTTCTCAAGTTTAGTACTGATACAGATTTATCTTTAGCAGGAAACATGGACTTTGTCATAAATACAGAGCCTCAAATTCTAGTTTTTAAGGGTCTGTCAACTCCATCTTTA
Organism: Rattus rattus; assembly: GCF_011064425.1. NCBI lineage: Eukaryota > Metazoa > Chordata > Mammalia > Rodentia > Muridae > Rattus > Rattus rattus. The sequence goes on along the minus strand of NC_046163.1, from coordinate 36,636,371 downwards.
GTGTAAGTCCTAAATTACAGTGGACAGTTTGGGCTGGACATGGCTAACTTGTGTAACTCAGTCAGTCACCTGAGTAAAACTTGTGTGGGTTACCGTGTTTTTCCACTTATGTTTTCCTACTATTTCTCTGTGGAATTAAGCCTACATTGCAATAAAATATAACTCATTTGTCTAAATCATATGACTGCAGTCAGTTTTGACAAAACTTTTGACTATAGATAAGAATATTATAAACATGTTCAAAGGTTAAGAATTTATTTATATGCCTTGTGGTGGTAGCACACACCTGTCCTCCCAGCATTTGGTAGGCAGAGGCGGTGAATCTCTGAGTTTGAGGACACCCTATTCTATAAAGCGATTTTCAAGACGGTCGAGGCTATCCAGAGAAACCTTGACTTGGAGAAAGGAAGAAAAGGAGAGAGAGAGAGAATAGGGGACAGTGGATTTAAAGGTTTTCATAATAATTTTGAAAAGCTTTAGGATAATTTAAGATGCAGTTCTAAATTAAGTAAAGATGCTTAGAATACAAAGGGAAAGTTATCAGTATAGAGTCAAGATTCTGTAGTGCCACATGGAGCTATTAAATACTTTATAGAACAGATAGAAACAGAAAAAGTACAGGAGGCTGAGGCAATGGGTGCCTGTGAGTCAGCACCAAGTCTAGCAAACTCTTAGCTTACTGGCTCTTAGACCTTAAACTCTTTTTGGAGGGAATTGGTGAGTTCCCTAAAATAAGACATATTTAAGTAGATTCATAGAGGCTAAGGATTTAAGCCAGAAAAAAAATGAAGGTAATGTTGACCACTTAGAGGATCCGAGAGGAGACATGTGACTTATGTTCTCCGATCAGAGTTGTAGCTTCTGCACATATCTGCCTGTGACTCTGCATATTTGGATAATTACAACCTGGGATGATTAGAAACTACTTCCATTTATTGAAGTCAAAGCCAGTTATAGCTTGTGGGTGTTTGCTTTCCGTCACAGTTTGGATTGCTCTTGTAGCACATTTAATGGTAGTAAGGTATTTGAAGTAATTGCTTTAGTGTATTTATAAAGGAAGTAGTCCTTTGTGGCTAGATGACTTTTAATACATCTAAGGAACTAACATAAAAGTTATATTTAATCATCTAATATGTAGTTATTATTAAGGTATGTTTGTCATTTCACAGTACAAATGAGTCAGCAGTTCATACTAAGCCATTTTAAAGGAGCAAAGGATAATAGTATGGTTTGGGACTTGGGAATTGTTAGCACATATTACTTTAATGTTAGGCACCCTCACTTCCAAGAGATCTTTCCTTGAGGAAATACGTTTTGTATGTTTTAAGATCTTAGTGGCCTCTAGTGGTAATGTGATGCTATAGTTTTAGTTCCAATTCCTAGGACTATAAATCCATTTTGTAGATGTAGTCACTCAGCTCTGAACCTTGCTGATTCAATTCTTGATTAATTGTATTCTCAAATCCTCATCATCCCTAGACTAGAAATCTTTGTTCCTTCTTCTTTCCTCTGCTTTCCCTGCTCCTGCATTTTTAGTAATATTGGTTTAGTGCTGAAACAGCCTCCCATTGCCTCAGTGTAAACTGTGTTGGCTGCTTTATTAGGTTTATGATAAGTTTTCATCTTAGAATGCTTGAGCTGCTCTGCAAATTGTAGGACCAAGTCTTTGTTTCCCCATTATAACAGTTTTGAAGTAATTTCAGTTCATTGAGATTCTTGTTTAGAATCACTTCTATTAATTCACCATATGAGAATCTTGTATTTCAAATATTGGTGTACTAGGCATGAGAGTGGTCCATTAATTGGTGTTTCTATTTTGCTACACAGATGTAAAAGGCCCACCAACCCACCGTCTGTCTTGTGGTCAGTCACCCTACACTGAGACAACATCATGGGAAAGGAAATACTGCATCCTCACAGACAGCCAGTTGGTGTTGCTCAACAAGGAGAAGGAGGTGAGATACAATGCTACTACTCATTTCTAAGCACATTTCTGAAATTACATGCCTTTTAGTTGTATTTTGATAAAGTTGCATTGTAAAATATAGACTCTAGCAACTGTAAGCTGTAGTCTAAGTGGGTGCTATTGTCATAATGATATGTTGCTGCAATGAAATAGCAAGCTCCACAGGCAGGCCTGGATACTCAGTAGGAAAACAATCAAAATCACACTGAGTTGATAAATTTGGAATGGGAAGGCATTAGGTTGTGGAAATCTGGTCCTGCAGATAGTCTAGATGGGGAAATTGTCTGGTTTTCTTGTGCTAACTAGCTAGTTTTATGTCAGCTTCACACAAGATAGAGTCATTTTGGCAGACAGTGCTCAGTGGAGAAAATGCCCGCATCAGACTGGCCTGTGAGGAAGCCCTTGGTGCATTTTCTTGATTGATGTTGGAGGGGTTAGCTCACTGTGGGTAGGTGCCAGCCCTGGACTGGTGGTCCTGAACACTGTAAGAAAGCAGGCTGAACAAGTCATGAGGAGCAAGACCATGAACAAGGCCTTCCTCTCTGGCCCCGGCCTCAGCCTCTAGGTTCCTGATGTCCCTTGGTGATGCACTATAATTTGAAGCTATAAGCTGAAATAACCCTTTTTTTCCCATGTCACTTTTGGTAGCTGTGTTTTATCATAATAGTAGAAACCTTTAAGTTAGACAAAACCCAATGAAAGCATATTGAATAGGGGAAAGATTTTGATAAATTGACAAATTAAAGTACAGGAAGAATAAGGACCTTATGGAAATGTGGAGAAGTACCCATGAGCTAGCAATAGCAGGAAGCAGCTATAACTGTAGTATCTAAAGTAGTGGATAAAAGCAGCATTTCTATAGGCCAGTGAGATCAGTGTTCCTACTGGCCAAATCTTATTTAAAGGTAGAAGATTGTTTCGATATGTTCTATAACATCCAGCTTCTAGAAACCCACAAGAGAGCAGTAAGCAGCGTGCGCCTTGGTCTGAGGCATATAGAATGTAACATACATGGACACCATGTGCTAAGGACAATTTCTATTCTAGAGTACTGGTTCTCAACCTTCCTAATGCTGCAACCTTTTAGTAAAGTTCCTTATGCCGTAGAGACCCCCAACCATAAAATTACTTTCATTGTTATTTCATAACTATAATTTTGTTATTGTTATGGATCATGTAACTATCTGATATTTTTGATGGTCTTAGGTGTAGCTGAACCTATTTAAATTAATCCTTGCCTAACTTACAAGTGAATGAGACTCAGACTATGGTTATTTTATTTGGCTTTGAGAATTACTAGAGGTAATTTCTAATCCCCGTTGGCCTACGGATACCATTTTTATTCAAACTACCACAAGTATTCCTTTCTGGGTCCTCTTCATTTTCTTTAGAATATCATATGTCATTTTCCTTTTTGTATGGGTGCATGCACGTGCATCTGTGGGGAGTTGTGGATGAATATTGGGAATAGAACCTAGGAAATCCTGTGTATTAGTCAACTACTTTACCACTGAACTGCATCCTTAGCCCATTTATCTTCTGATGCTAGCTGTTATAAGTAATTTTAGATGTCTGAGAACCTTCATTTTCTACATTTAACTCTTGCTTTGTGTCTGTGTATTACCACTTTCTGACCTTCTCTTCACTCAAACTTCCTACCTCTTGAAACAATCCATTTCCTGCTACAACATAGGATAGAACTGCTGTTTCTTCTACCTTGTCTCTGTAGGGGTCTTTTAACTTCGTGGTTGAGTAATACAAGTGTATGTGCCACTTTTTTTCTTTTTAAATCTATCTAGCTTTTGATAGATACCTGGTTTTAGTACTAGAAAACCTGAGGAATCCCATCTGAGTTGCCAAATGTTTCCAGAGAAGTCTGGATCCCTTCTTGGGCTCTTAGTCTTCTTGATAAAACAATATCAAGAGCACACTCTGAAGGAAGCTTGAGGACAATTTTAAGTTTCAAATAAAAAAATCCCAGAGCAGGCAAGCTACAAATCCCAGGAGCCACTTAGAGGAGGAAGATGGAGAAGAAAAAGGAAAAGTCCTTCTATTGCCACATGGTGAGGGAGGAGAGTGTTAGAAACAGAGTAAGGAAGTCCAGAGTACCAGAAAAAGCAAACTTAGGTGCTGGTCAGCATCAGAAAGAGACGGGAGAAAGAGGAGGAAGAGGAGGAGAAAGGAGTCCGAAAGGTGGGAGACCAGCAGACCCTCATGGTGCTCTGTAGGGGTTGGGTTTAGGGGTGAGAATTCTGAGAAGGAAAAGTACACTATCTCATTAAAGGGACAGTTATTCCTCCTGTCTATTTAGCATTTCAGATTAACCTTAGGATGGTTGTGCCTTCGGGTTGGGTGGTCCCTGGTCCAGGTGAGTAACTTTTATCTCGAGGGGATTGCATTCCTTTGAGTAGCAGGCGACAGCTTTCCCTTTATGGCTCTTCAGTGCCTCCATAGCAGTCTCCTTCCCTCTGAGCCACTGTGCGCACTGTTCTAATAAGTATGTGAGTGCAGAGAGCACTTGCAGTGGTTAACTTTCCTCTGCTCATGTACTTAGTATTTTTATCTACAACTTTCGATATAATTGCATGACTTTACTTTTATAGCATATCACCTTATAAAATAGTAAATAATTTATTAAGCTATTACCACTTGTTCTACTTTAAGCTTTAAAACAGGGTTTTTGCTTGGAGGTGTATCCCCCAGTGTTTATACGTTGATGACGAAGGAAGGAAGGAAGGAAGGAAGGAAAAGAGAGTAATTGTTTTGGGAGTTTTTCTTTTGTTTTGTATATAAATAATGGCCTAAAACTTGCTTGTTAAGCCCAAAATAACCTCAAACTCAAGATCCTCCTTATTGAGCCTCGTAAATGTCAAGATTGCAGGCATGGGCTATCACAACTGACAGTAATTACTCATATGCATTTATGGAACAAATTTTACAAAAAACAACAGTTTATAAACTTTGATCCCAAAATATCTGATTCTTTCATATATCCTTGATCTCTTTCTTCCTTTTCTCCTGCCTTTAGTGTGTTAGTCCACTTTCTGTTTATACAACAAATACTTGAGATACTAAACTTCCGGAAGGAAAGGGTTGCTTTGACTCATAGTTTTGGAGGTTCCACTCCGTGGTCAGTTGTATCTGGGTGAGTAGTGAGGCAGCAGCACATCGTGGCCACAATGTATAACAAAGCAGGACTGGTTACCTTAGGGCTGAGAAGCAATACAAGAAGATGGAGTCCATGGTCCTTGCCACCATTCCCTTTTTGGGCATGACCCCCCACTAATCTAAAGACCCCTCAGTGGGCCCTACTTCTGAAAGTATCCACTATCTCTGATTCTGTAAACACTGAAGAATTTATACTATTGTATAAGCCTACTCAGATCATGAAAGCATTTTTTTCTAAAGCTAAGTTATGTTCCACAGTGTAGTTCACAATCCTGTATTATCAACAGTTAACACAGCAATGTGTGTTCACAAAGGAGCAGGCCCATTGCAGTGCGTAAGGTAAAATCATCACTACTTCAAACTCGATAGAGTAGTAGTTCTACACTGTTCTGTATGGCTTAATGCCATCGAACTATTCACCTTTTAATGCTAGATTTTATATGAATTTTATTTCATTATGTTTTAAAATTATTATAACTACAAAGGAAATTTTAAGTGAATTCTTACTATAGGTGGGTTAGATTTATAGTAGAAAATATCAAAAAGTGGTTTTACAGAAGTACCAGTATCTTCTCCTTGTTTTAAGGGAGAAATAATAGTTTACCAGGAGGGAACACGGGATGACCAAACATATCTTGATAAGGATACCTCATCCAGAAACATTTGGCAAACAGTAAAACATTAAGAGCTTTTGGAACAGTTTGCAAAATAAAAAGTAATAGCCAGCAAGAACCAACAAATCAAGAGTAATGAAGGCTGTGATAAAGATGTCTTTACCAAGTCTTTTTTAAATGATCTAAATCATGGAAAGTATTTATCAGATTAATGATATCGTCAGATTTGCCTTCCATCTTAGGGTTTTACAGCTGTGAACAGACACCACAACCAAGGCAACTCATAAAGAACAATTTTTAATTGGCGCTGGCTTACAGGTTCAGAGGTTCAGGCCATCATCATCAAGGTGGGAGCATGGCAGCATCCAGGCAACATGGTTCTGGAGGAGCTGAGAGTTCTCCATCTTGTTCTGAAGGCAAAAAGAAGACTAGTTTTCAAGCAACTAGGAGGAGGGTCTCCAAGCCCACCCCCTCTGTGACACTACACTTTCTCCAAGGCCACACCTCCTCCAACAAGGCTATACCTCCTGATATTGTCATTCCCTGAGACAGGCATATTCAGACTACCACACCTCATAAAGAATTCTATTTGGTCATGTGGAACAATGAATAAAGGAGCGTGGGAACAAATAGTTGAGCTAGAAAAACTATTTCATTCAGCCAAGTAAGGAAGGCTGGAAGGATGATGCATTTGGTTAAAATAGATTCTACTGCCCTGAGAGAGGCAGCTTGTTCTTCTACTATTAAATCAGGAATGTTTAATTAAGTCTCTCTCTCTTTTTTTTTTAAAGACCATTGTTGTACCTGGTACTCAAAGAAGTTTTAAATTTTGTTAATTTTATTAGAGGAAATTATTGGAAATTCATTTTTATGGAATGATTGTGATATAATACTTTCTACCTTTTATTCACACAGAATTATTATAATGAGGATAATATATTTGAAACTTCTTTTGATAATTGACAGATTCTTGAAAAGCTTAATGACTTTCCTGCTAAAATGATCTCAAAAGGCTGTTTTAAACTTTAATCGCTTGTTATGTCTGTGTTTAAAAGAAAAATCAAAAGAACCGTGTAAGAATTTAAGCTGAGGGGGCTGGAGAGGTGGCTCAGTGGTTAAGAGCACTGACTGCTCTTCCAGAGGTCCTGAGTTCAATTCCCAGCAACCACATGGTGGCTCACAGCCATCTGTAATGAGATCTGATGACCTGTGTCTGATATATTCACATATATAAAATAAATAACTTTAAAAAAAAGAATTATTAAAAAAAAAGAATTTAAGCTGAATCCTTAGCTAGGCACTGCTGGAGTATGTGAAGGATGTAATTGTCTAGTATCACACACACACACACACACACACACACACACACACACACACACACACACCCCACAGGTTTTTAATGTCCTTTTTTATCTCTGTGTGTTTCTTCTCAGATTGGATAAAGTCTGTTTGAGGGATATGCATGAAAAATGTTAAAAATACCAAATAGAGCAGAAGGGTAGATCTGGGCAAAATGATGAAAAAGCAGTTTGCCAAAAATGTCACCTTGAAAGATAACTTACTGGTTCAGTGAATTGCTTGTGTGCAAATTGTATGCCAGATGAATATTGCGCATGTGTTATGTTATTTATTTTCTTGCATAGGTCCAAGGAGAAACCCAAATGACTTGATCCAAAGCCAGTTCAGAGAGGACATGTGAAGCCCTTGAGAAACTCTTTGAGTTTTATTTTCCCTTCAAGAGATAAGAACAAGTGAACTACAGACTAAGGAATAGAGGGAAATGATAGAGAGACCAAAAAAACAAAGCAAAACAAATATGCCCCTCTCAGGTTTAGCCAGCATAAACATACAGAAAAAGCCCGAGTTTGTACGTTTTTAGCAATAGTAACCTATCAGAGTAAATCAAGCTCTGTTTTGTTAAAAACTATCTGTCTTCTGTGTTTTGGATTTTTTAAAAAAGATTTGTTTATTAATTTACATTATTTGTATACATGTTTTGTATGCATGTATATCTGCACACCAGAAGAGGGCATTTGGGTCCCCTGGGACTGTAGTTACAGACAGTTGTGGGCTGCCATGTAAGTGCTGGGAATTAAACCTAGGACCTCTGCAGGAGCAGCCACGGCTCTTAAACACCAAGCCATCTCTCTGGTCCCCATTGTTTGAGATTTTTAAGGCTGGGTTCTAGTTGTGTAGGCAACAAGGCAGTCATCATGCAATTTAAAAACATTTCAATATAATTTGCTTGAAGATATATTTATCCTTGTATTTATTGATTGTAAGTAGCAGTTGGACTTTATACAAAACAGCTGAAAATTACCTGCCATTTATCCTGGAGTTCGATACCTGGGGCATATTTCATTCAGAATAATTTTCTAATTTTTTAACAAATGTTATGTTTCTGTGTTAAGAATTACAAGGATAAAAACACAGGTTTTTTTCATACCAAACTTGGTGATGGAAAGAAGAGAAAAAGTGAGGCTGGAGAGATGACTCAGTGGCTAAAGGGACTCACTGCTTATGTATGCAAAAGATCCATGTTCAGCTCCAGGCCCAGTACTGGATGGCTCACAACGATCAGTAACTCCAGTTAAGGGGACTTTTCTGCCCTTTGTGGGTATCTGTATACAGGTAGTACACATACACATAAAATAATTAACCAAATGTTAATATTTGAGGAAGAACTGGAAATTAGAAAATATTCATTTACTAAAGAACCTTGAGTTCATTAAATCTATCATTTTGAATCTACTGGCAGTGGGGGGTTACCAAAGAATGCTTAATTAAAAGAGGGCTTGATTTTAAAAACAAGGGCTCTGATTATTAATCTGTAGTATATATTAAAAGAAGAAGCAATTAGAAGAAGGAAGACTAGTCAAGAGCCTACTATTTCACATATCTAAAGCCTTGGTTGGCTTCCCAATGCCCCTTGAAATATATACATAACCTGTGGTGTTTTGTGTGGGCATGATATACTTTGGTGTTCTACCCTGCTTTAATATCTCTCTCTCTCTCTCTCTCTCTCTCTCTCTCTCTCTCTCTTTCTCTCTCTCTCTCTCTCTCTTTTTTGGTTCTTTTTTTCCGGAGCTGGGGACCGAACCCAGGGCCTTCTGCTTCCTAGGCAAGCGCTCTACCACTGAGCTAAATCCCCAACCCCCTGCTTTAATCTCTTAAGAAACTCTACCCAATTTGCCTATTCTTCGTCCAAAATGCATTTTAAAAAAACAAAAAGCCTTCCATGCTAATTAGCCTCTTCCCTAAATGCTTTTCCCTTTGCCTAAAATGGTCCTCATCCTATCCATAAAAGATTTATTCATTCATTTGTGGGTTGTGGCTACTTTAAGATTTAGGGAGTAGCTAGTAAGGTACAAACTGTTAATTTATATTAAATTAGTTGAAAGTTATAAATTAGTATAATAATTAGAGTGATAAAATGTTGTTGTGGGAGGAAACTAAGACAGTTATATTTTAATGGCCAATTAGGGCATTAGTGCAGAGGGAAGAGTCTGGGAAGTGTCAGTTTCTCTTGAACCTGAGGATGAGGAGGAGTTGGCTGACAGGTACAGAATAGAACGAAATGAGCAACTGCATTTAAAGCTGAGAGAATAAATCAAACAGGGGCACTGAACTGTAAAGTGGGGACTGTGTTAGGGCAAGCACTTTGGTATTCCTGGACTGTAAAATCTGAAACTGGACATAGAGCAAGTGGCTAGATGTGGGAGACCTGTGTTCTATTGGGGGAGTTTGCACTTTATGGGGTAGTACTTTTGAACAGTATCATTGTAAAAAAAACAAACAAACAAACAAAAAACTATGTACAATTCCTAAAGAGCAGATAAACAGGATTGTGTTCTAGTCGCAGTAAAAAGGTTCTCCTCCATCTCCTGCAAACACACCTCTCCTTTGAAAATCACTGCTAGAGCAAGGGATGACCACGGAAGGGCAGTAAGTCTCAGGATAACATGATCACATTTGCTTTTGAAACTACTCATAGTAGGGGGCAAATACCAGTGAAGAGACTGTTTAAGAATTTGGATAAAAGAAAATAAGTATGTGCTATGTTAGAATAATTGATAGAAGACTAATTCTATTCTGTATACAATAAAACCAGCCCCTTCCACATGCATATATATTTACTCACTGGCTAACAGGCAGCTTAGCACTGAAATGTTCACTTTACTGCAGGTATTTTCTATGAACCATTTCCTGGTTGGGGAACATCATTTTGAATTTCAAGCTGAGGAAGTAGAGAATCTCTGGAGAAGTTCAGTCCTACTGAACAGAATATCCAGGAGACTTTGACCAAGGGTTCTCCTATGATTTTCCAGGGAAGGTTTTTCAGAGGACAACTAAAGATTGAGAAGACAAGAGATACTCACTGGTAGGCTGAGCAAAGAGGCCTGACCTTGCTAGTGAAAGACTTGTTTAAAATCTCACCATTCCTGGAATCAGTGGAAGGCCACACCTCAAAAGCACAGAAATTAATTTAGTTGATTGGTTTACTTACTACTTCTGACCAAGATTTAAGAAGAAAATAGACATACTGAGAATAGATTTAGATAAATTTAGCAGTCCTAGATAAATTTGTCTGCCTAGAATGGTCCTGTTTCAGACTTCCTGGGTGATTATAATTTGCGTAATGGCTGAGAGCCTCTGTATAGATGGCACTTTGAGATGCTTATCCATAGTAGGAAAGAGAGAACACTACACCTTAAGGCAGTGGCTGTCAACCTTGTGAGCATCTGAATCTTGTTAAAACAGTGTTGGGCTCTACCACTACAGTTCTAATTTAGCAGGTGTGGCAGAGCCTGATTTATAAAAGTTTGTTGAGCTCAGAATAAATTGAAATTAATTTCCATATGATACTAAGCAAGGAGACAGAATTTTATAGGAAGCATATGTGTATGTATGTGAATATGTGTAATACAAATACACTTGCTCTCCGGGTGTCATAGACAATTACCAAGAGAACAAAGAATTTGCATTTTGTTTTGTTGTGAACACTTCTTAGAAACTATCGAAGCCACTCATCCCTTACAGTTTTCTGCCTCCTCTACAGGAGATAAGAATTGAAGTACTTGGTTCTTTTTTTCTTTTTCTTTCTTTTTTCCATTTTTTATCGGTTATTTTATTTATTGACATCTCAAATGTTATCCCCCTTCCCAGTTCTCCTCCCCTCTCCCTTCTACCCTCTTCCCTTCCCTTCCCTCTATGAGGGTGCTCCCTACTTGCCCACCCACTCCTGCTCAGTGCCCTGGCATTCCCCTACCCTGGGTCATCTAGCTTCCATAGGACCAAGAGGCTCCCCTCCCATTCATAAGGCAGACAAGGCAATCTAATGCTACATATGTGGCTAGAGCCATGGGTCCTCCTATGTGTACTCTTTGGTTAGTGGTTTAGTCCCTGGGAACCCTGGGGCGGGGTCTGGTTGGTTGATAATGTTGTTTTTCCTATGGAGTTGCAAACCCCCTCAGCTCCTTCAGTCCTTCCCCTAACTTTTCCTTTTTATTGAATCCAGAATGATTCAGAAGCCCAGTCCAAGATCAAAGAAATGTTAAAAAGCATTCTTATGTCATAGAAACTGGGAGATGTGTGAGTTCTTACGAAGTTTTTAAACCAGAATATGAAATGGTAAAATAAATTTAGGACAATCAGAACAGAACAAATTGATTTCTGAAACTGTTTTTGACTTAGCAGAATGCTAAGATTTGTGAATTCTTAGTTTGGTTCATTTGAATGGAACAAAATTAAGAAATATAGGGAGACCGGAGAGATGGTTCAATGGTAAGGAATAGTTGCTGCTGTTACAGAGGATCTGAGTTCAGGTGCCAGCATTCAAGATAAGGTAGTTTACAGCTGCTTTTAACTCCAGCTTCAGGGGCTCTACCAATGCCCTCTCCCACTTCTGTGGGCATGCAGATCCCACAGGAATACATGTACACATGCTCACATTAAATGAATAAATGCATAAATAAAATTTAAATAGAAATTTAAATTTAGGACAAAAATTCTCATGGTAATCCACTTTCTTCGAATCAAGAATAAAATCGCCTAATTTTTCAGAATAAATACTTTAAATAAAATGTATGATCATAGTTTAAGCATTAGAAATGCAGCATCTATGTTAAGACTTGAAGAAAATACTTGATAATAAATTTGGGGTCCAAATAGCAAGACTGATGTATTTTCTTTCTTTCTTTATAATAGTGAAAACCAAGCATATAGAACCAAGAGAAGTTTTTTCATGGATATGGTCTTTGTAAATTTCTACAGGTGTGTGTGTGGGGGGGTGGGAGAATTACCTCCTCCTGCGATGCTTAAATGCCTGTTCAGGTAATAGTCAATAGAAAACCACAACAGATAGTTATGTTTATTTGCTCAGTGATCCAATTTTTTAAAAATTTACTCCCTTAGTGTCTACTTTTGAAACAAGTAAAAGTTACTTTTGTTTTTTAAAGTGAAAGTCACTTAACCTTTCCATACCACTCCTTCATTATTTAAGTAGAGACAGTATAGTTTACTACTGAAAGGGATGGAAGACTTAGGTTACTTACTGTTCATGGAGTTTGTATTACTTAGTATTTTAGAAAGAGTTTTGTCTTTGTTGATTATACGATTTCTGTCTTTATAATTTTATCTTTCTTAATTCTGCTCTTTGACTTTTGAATGTACAAAGAGTAAGTTTAGTTAGAGTCATAAAGGGAGAGTACTGTGTAGTCCTGTAATGAGCGTGCGAACTTTCAGTACTAAGCAAGCTTGCATATCCATTCTTCAGAAGTTCCATATGGAACAGAAAGCTATAACGTCCTTGACCCCAGTCACAGGGGTTGGATGACTGAGCATTGCATGAGTCAGGTACAAGCCTACCTGCTTCTGTTTTGTTGGAACATTTGATGTGATGCTTGTCGATTGCTGTCCTTGGAATACCAGGTGTCTCAGAGGAAAATCTTAATGTCTCTTCATATGCAGGATTATCCATTTTCCCTCTATTGATTAGTGTTGTCTCCTGTTAAAGGCATTTTCCCCTATGCAAGATTAACATAATACTGTTCTGCAACCTTATTTTGTTACTTTTCTCTTTTACATCTACAGCACATTCTGGAACAGGTTTCCTATGTGGTATAAGGAATAAATCAAGTCCTACCAGCCTTGCCCCTCTTAAAGATAATCTCCTTGACTTAGCACCAGTGCCTGGAAAGACCCCTTCTCCCATGCTCTACTGTGCTTCCTTTGTAAATGATATATATCCTATATTTTCCTAGTAAGAATTAAATGTTAGTCATTATTAACTGCGATTTCTTAAAAGCTATTAAGAAGAGTAAGAAATTTATTACTGATTATTTATTGACATACTTTACCAAACTAGTACAGTTTGTGATGAAGGTTAGAAAATATCATTTGTAGGGCTGAAGAGATGGCTCAGCAGCTAAGCACACTGGCAGCTCTTCCAGAGGAACTGAGTTCATTTCCCAACATCCACATGGTGGCTCACAACCATCTGTAATGGGATCTGATGCCCTCTTCTGGTGTGTCTGAAGACAGCAATAGTGTACTCATACAAATAAAATAAATCTTTTAAAAAGAGATAAAAATGTAATGAAGTATATTGAAACATGGCAGGGAATGGAGAGAAAAGGAGGAAAGACACTCTTGTAACGTTATATGCTGTTCTGCTTTATCTTTGTTGTTCGTGTCTTACTGTATGAAACCGTAAAGTTTATCATAAATGCTTTAGGGGAGAACCTAGTGTTTACAGGGCTTTGTCTGGCTCTGCTTTCAGGCCTCAGCTGACTCACTGGGGCTTTGGACTTCACATCCAGTAAGAGTGAGGAAACTACTAACCCTGCTCGCCGAGGAAGAAACTTGACGCCATCGATTATTCTACAAAATTAACCTGTTCCATCAACTATACTTAACTATTTGATTCTTATACTGAATAAAAGTTGTGTGATCTTCTTTAAAATCTTTGACAAAACCAACCCCATTTTCAGAGAATGTTTGAAGCTTAATTTTTATAGTCAGTTTTTATTTCAATATTTGCCTTTTTGAGCATTGGATAAAATTAGAGCTTCTAAAGCAGTTTCTGATACAGAGGAGTGTCGGTGAGTCAGCCGAGGCTCGGAGCCCAGCTACGCTAAAGCCCTGCACACACACACACACACACACACACACACACACACACACACACACACACACACATGTTATGCTGTAAGTCACATATAATACATGAACGATAATCAAGCAAACAGCACATATAAAGTCACTGGAATTCCTTGTCTCCCTTCCCTTTCATTTGTCTGGGTGTTCTCTGAGCTTCCGGAGCAGGTGCACACTCAGATAGGATTGGACAGACTCCAGGTCAGCTAATTTACATACTTGCCTTTCCTGATCCTTCTGTTTTCTTTCTAAAGAGCAGCTTCCTGCTAAGGGGTTGGTAATCCTGTAACATCTTTTTTACTTCATTTCTACATTCCTCCTACTTTCAAATCCCATTCCACACTATCTTCATTCATTAAAAACAGTCAGTAAAAGTACGTAGACACATTCATTATTTTGTTTTCTCTGTGTCTCTTGGCTACATAGATACCTGTGGATGGACAGGATCAACAGGCAGATTCCACCAAAGGGCGATGCCTGAGGAGAACGGTCAGTGTTCCTTCAGAGGGTCAGTTTCCAGAGTACCCACCAGAGGGCACCGCTAAACTAGGTAAGCTAAAGAAAGGAACGAAGTGCCTACATTTGATTGGATGACTTAAGCATTTGTCACTGCTACAGTAAAACAAAGTATTGTATGTCTCTCCTTAAACCATTGTGTTGAAATCAATAGCCCCAGATTTAAAGTTCATCAGAGTTCTATCCAAGTACAGCAGTTATGTGCTAATAAGGTCGATCCTTGTGCCACCTCTGTCTTCAGAACATTGGAGTATTGTTTCAGGCCCTGTGGGAGTGGCTGACACACCCTTTTCACAGCTGCTGGTGTTACTGTGGATGTTAGAGTGGGCTAATTTAACTTTGCATGGTCTATATAAATTATTTTCAGACTCATGGTTTGAGTAGATGACGAGAGGCGGGATGTTAGCCTCTTCATTTCAGACTGAGAATAGCTTAGTTATAGAATACTTGTCTAGCATTTGTCCACAATCAAACCCCCCCAAAACAGCTAACCTTTCCCCATTTTATATTCTATATATAATTTTATGTTTTGTTATTGTTTTGCAATATTTAAATAATTAAACTGGAGTGATAAAGGAATACACATACAATTTAAAGTAATCAAGCAATTTGGAAACCTCTGCTTTGGGGTTTTTACATTACATTATTATGTATTTAATAAACCATAAACATTTAGTCATGGGTACATGGTAAGTAAATAAAGTCATTTGTGTCTATTTTCCATATTGTCTTATAAAACTTTCTGCCTTTAAAACATATTAAGTTAGCAAATATTCTCTCCCAAGTTTACTATTTGGAGAAACCATATTCCAGTCATCGTGTTTACTTGAGCCACATTAGCATATGTTGAAACTACTTTAGGTCCTCATGATATGAGAACTTGTTGGACTGTAAATGTTTATAGCCTGCTTTATTTCACATGCACTGGTATTCCATATATACAAACTGGCCAAGAGCCACCATCTTTCATTCCCTCTTCTTTATTGTCTCTGCTGTACTGAAAAGTGCTCAGGTTTTAAGGACATATAACCATCATCTGAAGAGTTAGTACAGAGCTGGAGAAGAGACAACTAGTGACTACATAGTGAACTGTTAAGAGTCTATGGAGTTCCAGGTACTGTTCCTAAAGACTGAATAAGACAGTGGCTAGCAGAAGTACCTGGTTGTGAGCCATTTTCTGGCTATTATTCTAGACAGGTCTGGCAGTTGTCCTGACTGATGAGACTTAGGGATTCAGAGTAGTTTCCTAAAATTAGCACTAAAATTGATTCTCAATATGAGAGTGTCAAAGCTTATCTCTTGAAGAGATTCTTCTCTTTCACGTCAGTTAAATCTTGAATTACATAGCTTGTTTTTTCTTTCCTGGTGAGTTTAGGCAAGTTACCTTCTATTGAATGTTGCTTTGAATACTTGTTTGTAAGTATTTAGTAGCATTTGGTACAATTTTAAGAATAAAAAAGACTATAATAGGATTTTAGTAATTTTTTAACTTAACAAGATAGAACAAATACATGTAGAAATAAAACTATAAGTATTTAAGATTAATTGTTTTTATTGGTATTTTTATATGCTGGCAAATAGTCATTGAAAAATTAGTATGCTTAATAGAACATCACAAGACAGTAACTATATATGCTAGGAAACAGAAATCTAATGTGGTGTGCAAAGCTTCTGCACAGAAAATTATAAAAAGGATTTAAATAAAGAAAGTCTAGGAGATAGAATCGTGCTGAATGTTCGGGCGCTTGTTTAGCATGGATGAAATATTAGATTTAATTCAGACTGGGAAGAGAGAGACAGATGGAGACACACACAGAACACCACTTTTATATATTAGAAAACAGTATTATTTCATTTCTCAGGATCACAGTTAAAGAATGATATTCCTATATTCCTTTTCAAAGTTATCATATGGATTCTTAATTTTACCTAGAAATGGCATAGACCAAGAATAACTGGGGTATCTGGGAATGGTGGTACATACTTTTAATGTCAGCACTCTGTAGGCACAGGCAGATGGATCTATATGAGTTCAAGTATAGCCTGGTCTTCATAGCAAGCTTCAGGCCAGCCAGGACTACATAAGAATCCCTGTCTCAAAATAAACAACAACAAACAAAAGTAAGCCAGGGTATGGGAAAATAAACAAAAATATGTAACCTCTTGATATCAAGATTTTAAATCTAATTGAATAGGATTAAGAATTCTGAAATTGTTGTGCTTTTATATAAGATGTATATTATAACAAAGTGGGCCTAGTGAAATAGTGAGGGGGTCACTCTTTCAGCCTGTTGTCCGGTCAGTCAGATAATATTCATGAAGAGCAAGGGCATGTGTGTCTTCACTTCTTCCCTAAATCATGACAGAACCAATTCCTAATGCACTATAGGTCTGAAAGAGAGAAGTAACATGATAGGCTTGTAGAATGGTTTTGTGCTGATCTTGGATAGAGGGCAACATCTTTAGCAGAAGATAAATAACACTAATATTTAGGGAAATAACTGATTGATTCAGTTGATAAAGGTTAGAAACTATGTATCAAAAGACTGTTAAAAAAGTGAAAGTGTGGAGCAGGACAGTGTGTTTCTAAAGACCTAAGACAGGAAAGGGTTAACCTGATACATATTCAGGTTTCCTAAGGAACACGAATGAGAGGATTGGCATAGTATTTACTGAAGAATTCACTGAACAATACACCCAATGATACCTGCTGTCCCATCCTTTTAAATAAAGCTTCAAGTTGCAAAACTGATGTGCAGTGTCAGATGTCAGAATAGTGGTTAGTTTCAGGGAAGAGGTAAGAATGAGGGAACAGTATGACAAGCTCCTGGGGTGCTTTCAGTGTCCTTTTTATTGACTCAGGCAGTGGTCACACAGCTTACATCTACTTTGGGATAATTCGTTAATCTCAGCATTATTCATTTGAGCTCTATGAGTGTTAACTTACCAAATTGAGGGTAGAGGGAGCCAAAGATCATGTTGTCAAATATATGGACTAAATAATTGAACAAGAGGGGATAGTTAAGAACCACCATCACTTCTGCTACATGCTACTGAGGGAAAGCTACGATAAGGACTAAAAACAAAATCCTTACAGGATTTAACAACATTAAGGGCCTTAGTGAATTTAGTCGAAAATAACAGTTTTAATGGAATATAGTAGCAGAAGCCATACTGAAATGGCTTGAGAAGATAGTCTTTTCAGAGATGAAATTGAATAGCAAGAGACAGATCACTTTAGATATTGCCTGTCAAAGGGATGGAAGGCTGATAGATACTCCATAAATACTGAGTGACTGCATGAGTGAGGAAGACTAATGAGGAATAATGATGGGGAAGGATAGAGGACAGGTATGTCTGTTAGTCAGTCTTAGTGACAGTGTTAGTGTAGTAATATTAATGATCATGTCACTTTGTCTTTCTTAGAACTTGAAGCAATTCGTAGTCTGGTCCCACTCCTCTGGTTCTCAGGTTAATGAGCCCCGGGAAGTGCATGTGTTGGGATTTACATTAATTTTGAAAAGATGCTATTTCAGGTTGTTTCTTGTGTGTGTTTTGTTACAATTTAATATGACCAAAATTTCAATCTCCAGAGCTAGAAAAAAAGGTCTATTAGGTGGATATAATTTTAAAAATTCTGTTGTCTCCAGTATCCCTGAAAGGTACATTTTTACTCCGTTTTCCCAATAAGGGCATTCTACTGAGAATCCCCTAATCAACTACCAAATGTTATTAAAATAAGATGGAGGAGGGAAAATTCTGTTGCCTGTTTGGAAAAGGTATTGTTTATCTTGTTTGTTTTAGATGATCATTTCAGTAACACTATTCGATATTTAAGTTTTAGAATCCATTGTAGGCTCTGGGGGTTAGAATTGGAAAAAATATGTATATAAACACTAATTTTGTGAGTTTGTTTTCTACTAAGGAGTCATAGACAATGAGCCCAAGTAAAAAGTGATGTCATATTGCCTCATCTTGACAAGAACAAAGCAGAAGGGAAGCCAAGGTGTCTGGAATAATCATTTTCGTCTCCCATGAAAGCCCTAACTGGTGTTTGTAATTACCTGACTGACATGTAATTAGTGTGGATGTCATATGTACAGAAACTTAGGAATAGGGAACTCAATAAGGAGAGCAGTGGAGGAACAGCAGATAACCCCCGGAGACTAGAGGGGAGTGAGCAACTAGGACAGACAGGGTGGTGCCACGCTCGCGGTCAGTGCAGGAATGGGGATCCAGACACAAGTCAGGATGCTGCCATTACAGTCCCCTGAACAAGAACGATAGCAGCCTGAGTATTAGCTTTCCCTCAGCATTAGTCTCACGTTCAGCAGATTCCAACATTGATTTTGTTCCATCAAATACTTAAAAAAAAGATTTATTTACTTATGCATATGAGTAAATTGTGTTGTCTGCATGTACATTTGCACACTAGAAGAGGATATCAGGTTTCACGGAACTACAGTTATTAGGTAGTTATGAGCTGCGTTATGGGTGCTGGGCATTGAACTCAGGACCTCTGGAAGAGCAGCCAGTGCTCTTCACCTCCGAGCCATCTCTCCAGGCCCTCAAATTATTTTTTTGTGTGTGTGAAAATATGTTTTCTGAAATACTCATTTCAAGATTTAGAAAATCTAGTAAGAAGAAATACCCAATTTAATAAAGATGGAGGAAAAAAAAAAAGAAAATCTAGTAAGTAGTAAGACTACTTTTCCCCTTAACAATTAAGGGGAATTAATTAAACCTTTCCAGGTTTTAGCTTATTAATCAAAAGATTATAATTGAGACCAAAGAGATTGCTTAGTAGTTAAGAGCACTGATTGCTCTTGCAGAAGGCCCATATTTGATTCCCAGCACCCACAAGACAGATCACAACTCCAGGTAAAGGGATATGACACCCTCTTCTGGCTTCCATGTGTACCAGACATTCACATGATATACAATCATACATGCAGGCAAAACATACATACACTTCATATTTTTTTTTAATTTAAAAGATTATGTTCAAACTGTTCAGAGTTTTCAAAAATGAACTGGCTTCTTCAGTTGACAGTATTCCTTGTCTACAAACAGTAATGGGAGCTGATTAGTTACAGGAACATAAGAGCTGGAATTTAGTAGATGTTTATTTTTAGTGTAACTGTAACCTATGAAGCCATCCTTTTAAAAGAAATATTTCTATCATGCAGAACTCAGGAAAAAGAGGAAGGTAAAGGGTTAGCAATGGACGGTTTTATAAGCTTCCCATTTCTTGATACTGCCATACAGTACTTCCTGGTATTTATCATAGTTAGATCACAAGCAACTCTACATTCCTGTTATGTGCACTTACTCCCTAAAGTGTGTCAGTTATAATGGAACACTGACATTCTGCAAGGCAGCATAATAGCAGAGGACTTGTACCACCAGTCCTATCGGTGTGCCAGGTGACCAGAAGAAGCCTCTCTGATTTTTCTCTCTCATCCTCTCTATCCTGGCTCAATACATTGTTCGTTTCTGTGAAGGTGACTAAGGGCACCTTTCATTAAATTGTTATACAGTTTGCAGTTATTTTATAGTTTTCCAGCAGATGGCAGTAAAATGTCTCAAGTAAAGAACAATTTTATTCAGGTCCTTTGTATAGACAGGGTTGTTGTTCCCAGTTTGCACATTCAAAGTACAGGGATCGGCACATAAGAACAAGGTAGTAGAGTCCTCCACAATGACCCCTGGCTATTGCTTCTCTTAATCACCTAAGCATGGTTAACGGATTATAATGTTAGTGTATGCTAATTAGTAATATTAGTACCCATTAGCACATTAATATTAATAAAACACTATTGTGATTGGAAGATGAGCTATGAAGAGGATGAGTAGATAAACAATCAGGAACAGCTTTTAGATTTGTCCTAGATATCTAGGAATAGAAATAACACATTGAACTTAAACTTCTAATTTCCTCCTTCTACAGAACAAGTAAAGCTATATACTAAAGGATTTTACTGTGAAGACCTAGTCCTTCAAGCATATAGAAAACAAGAAAGGCAAACGTGTGCTTGTGAGTGCACACTGTGCGCATGCCCATGCCCACACAGTAAAAGCTAGTAGTCGTTAGATTGTGGTAAAAAGGCATTTGAAAGAGCCAGCTCTTGATGTAGTAACAAAGAAACCACCCGTCACTCTGATTTTTTTCTGCAGAATTTGGAAGCAGATGGTATCATAGGATGATTAATTCATGGGTCATGTTCTCTTTTCCATTTTACTGCTTTTCCTACTTATACATCTAGTTATATTTTTAGGGAGGAAAAAAAGCACCCAAATCCCCAGAGTATCTGGATTTTTGAGATACCAGGAAAATTAAAAGCAAGTTACCTTACCATATACAGTGTGAATAAACAAATATTTGAACATTGAAGGATAAGATTTTTCCTTCCTCCTCCCCTCACTGTCATTACCCCTCAAGCAAATGTTCAGACCAACACTCTCCTGGTAGTTTAATATCATAAAAGTAGAGACATAATGTTGCTAACTTTCTTTATAATTAGCAAACATGAAGTAAAACAAAAGACAGACACTAAAATAAGCAAGCGAACAACAGAAAAACAAACGTGAAAACAAAAAGTCAGCGGGAAATTTAAAAATAATTGTCTCTATTTGCAGAAAGATAACCTACTATATGCATGTTGCGGGATATTTGATCACACTGTGAACCCCTAGATAGTGTTTCTTATTTGGAAAAAACTTTCTAGTTGTGGTGTGGCTCAGCCCTTAGCACACACCTTTAATCCCAAGGGTTGGAAAAAGACACACCCTTAGAATAGACCCTAAGTTCCAAACAATAAAGGTAAAGTTAGTTTGTAGAAGGAAGCTCCCCTGTTCGAAAGTGATGTCTAATTTAGTGGCAAAGTGAAGAATCAGAGAAAGCTTTGACAGAATAGGATACGCCCCTCTCAGGAGAACAGAGAGGAAAGAGGCGACTTAAAAAGGAACAATGCAGAGGGAGACAGGAGTGCAGCAGCTTTGCCAGGAGAGTTTTACAGAAACAGGTTGAAGAGAGAACTGATTAGACTCAGGTAAAGACACACTGAGCCAGAGAATGAGAAGGAGCCAGAGGATTAGCACAGACTGTCAGGCTTAGTTTGAGGCCAAGTAGAGCAAAAAGTCACAGGCTGAGTGAGAACCAGATTGGATCAGTCAGTGTGGAGAGGAGTTGGAGCCAGAGCAGCTGAGGTGGCCGGCCAGCCGAATTCCAGAGGAGCCAGAAAGGGAGAGCTCATTCAGCAGTGAGTCTCAGAAGCTGGAAACATTCCAGGCTCAAGTAAGATGGGTGTGGAGTCTGGAGGCTTCCAGGATGAGGCCTAGGTTAGTGGACAGAGGCAGTAAACCTGGGAGACAACATTTACATCAGCAGAATAACAGATACATTTACATATGCATGTAACAAGAACTGAATGCTATGCAAAACACTTCTTTTCTTGTGTAATTTTATTTGGTACATAAATGTAAACACAGGACACATTAATGGACTTGGATTTTAATAAACATGTTTATTGCATTGTGTTTAAAAGTAGGCTAAACGGGCTGGAGAGATGGCTCAGTGGTTAAGAGCACTGACTGCTCTTCCAGAGGTCTTGAGTTCAATTCCCAGCAACCACATGGTGGCTCACAACCATCTGTAATGGGATTCGATGCCTCTTCTGGTGTGGATATAAATAAAATAAAAATAAATCTTTAAAAAAAGTAGGCTAAACACACTTACGTCTTCAAACATTTGTCTATTTTTAATGATGTAAACTTTCAAAACTCTTCTAGCTTTCTGAAATCTAGAGTGAACTGTTTTTCTGTAGTCACCGTACTGTGTTAAAGTACACCTGAGCTTGCTCACCTCTAACTGTGACTTAACACCCATTGGCCAGCTACTCTCTTACCTGTCTAGTCTACATAAACATACACCCACTGGCAACTTTATTGAAATCCAGGCTTTTAATTCTACTGCGATTGAGATTATTTGTATTAGAAAATGAGAGAGAAATCAAACCAGAATAGTGTTCAGCCATATCCTGTCAATTGACTCAACAAGGAGGATGCCCTATATGGCATTAGATAAATACTTCAGATAAATACCCTGTACAATTTAACTTATATTTAGAATCTTCAAAAACTAAATACCTAAAAGTTATGCGTAGAATAATAGTTACCTTAGGTGTGGGAGTGGGGTCGAAGGTTGGAAGGGGTGTGAGGAGAGTTAGAGAAGAGTAAGTTACCAGGTTCTGTAGCACAGCAGGGTAAACAAAGTTACATAGAACACATTGTCTATCTTTACATAGTCAAAAGAGGATTTCAAATATTTTCATATAAAGAAATGATAGTGGGTGATGAATATTCTGATTATCCTGAGGTGATCATTACTTTGTGTATATGTTAACTAAACATAACTGTCTACCTCATGAATACATACAAGTATGTCAACCAAAAGTAAAATGTTTAAACTTGGGATTGTAATTCAGTTGGTAGATTGCTTGCCTAGCGTGCACAAAACACTGAGTTCAGTCTCCAGGACCATATAAAATTGGGGGTAGAACACATGCTCAGGAGATAGTGTAATAAAGATGACATGACATGGCTTTTTAAAAAAATCAGTAATGATAATGGTAATACTAATAAAGATGTTTTGCTATGCATGGTGTTAATTCCTGTACTTCTAACACTGGAGAAATTGAGATAGGATGATCACTATGTTCATGGCCATCCTAGACTACTAAGTATCCTCTCATTAATTTTTAAAGCTTTTTATTGATCTCTGTGAATCTCACATCCTGTGCTCCAATCCCACTCATCTCCCTGTCCCTTCATACACACCCTCCACTCACACATATACACATACATGTGTGTGTACATGTGCATGTGCGTAAAACATGTAGTCATATATTTAATGTATGAGGCTAACTATCAAAACATAGCTAAGCAGGGTAAAAGTCGTTTCCTCCATGAAGAAAATTTGGTTAGAGGGCTGGTGAGATTGCTCATCAGGTAAAGCTGCCTGCTATCAAACCTCACTTAGTGGATTGATTCATGGAAAAAGGAAAGAACTGACTCTCACATGTTGTCCTCTGAACATGTACATACACTCATACACACACACTAAAATATAGTTCAAAAACAATTTAAAGTTGTTTAAACATAGGACTGTTGGTTATTGTTTTAGCAACTGTATAAAACCAATGAGCTCTAAACTATATACAAATATTATTAAGTTTATATACTGCTCATAGAAAAGAATAAGTCACTTAGTCCGTATGGACAAATAAAAGCAAATTAGAACAATAGTGGGCTGCTAATTTTTACACATGAAATTATCAAAATAGGTTTCTAGGAGGATAGGATGAAACAAACATGACAGTCCATTAATGCCAAATTGCCCTTTTGGAGGTTAGACATGTGGAGTACATGAACTCATGCAAGCTCATACACATCCTCATAGAAATAGTAAGTAAATCTTTAAAGTGGAGACCTGAATTTGGGTAGTCTAATATTACTTACTAGACTCATGGCTATTAATACTTGAAAAACTGATAAAATGACATAAACAATTTTTCCACATTCTGATTACCCCACAGAACAAGAAACATAATAAAATTATTACTTACCAGGGTAGGAAAAAGACATTCTCAGGTCTTGTCATGTGAGAAAAGCTTGTTGTGAGTCTATAGACCACATGTAGCTTTTAATGTTTGAATTCATTATTAGAAATGTGAGCAATCAGAACAATAGGTTAAGTCACAGGCACAGAATTTATGATTCATAGAAGACTTGCTCTGTAGCCTTCATTAAGTTTTATTTAGCAAAGGGACAATGAGAAGAAAATGTCCTTTACAGCATTCCTGAAGCATGAACAGAGGATATTTCTCTAATCTTTAGACTATAATAATCTACTCTAAACTTGTCAGCAAGGTTGTAGTCAGGCATAGTAGTGCTTGCTCTTTAATCTCAGCACTAGGGAGGCTGAGGTGTACAAAGATGTGTGAGTTTTAGACCAGTTTGTTCTGCATTGTGAGTTCCATGACAGCCAGAGCTACAGAGTAAGACCTTGTCTAAAACGAACAAATAAATAAAATCCCATATTCAGTCTACTTCACTTACTTTGTCTTTTCTGTCCAGTTATTTCCCCCTGTTTTCGTGCTTCCAAACAGTTGTGTCTGTATAGATAGCTTTTAAGTTTCTATTCCTGGCTTCTTCTTCTCCTCTCAATTCAGAGCTGTAATCCCAGGTGGATGCCCTGGACATCTGTCCCAGCGTGATAAAACCAAAACCACTGTCCTGTGTAGCTTCCCTCTTCCTCGCTTCCTCGCTTCATAACTGGTTATGAAGTTAACAGACATGTTAACTGTCTGTTAACATGACTACTGTATTTGCTACCTCGATTTCTTCCATTTAAAAATTTTTGGCATTTCCTTAGAGGACTAGTTGAATCATATTTCTTTGGTTCAACCTAGCTATCTCAGGTTCTGGCCTGACTGAACTGCTTCAGGTTTTCCAGGCAGCCTCAGACACAATGGCTTTGCTCACTTTGGCCATCAACCTAGAGTGCCTTGCTCTGTTCTTCCACCTTTACCCTGTCCTCTTCTGTGTGGAAATGTGCTCTGTCCTAAGGCCCAGATCATCTCCTGGCAATCTTTCCCTTCATTCCACCAGTCAGCATTCTCTAGTAAGAGAATTTACCCATGCTAAATTGTACTAATATTTGGACGTGTGCCCTTATGTTTTCATTAAGTTGTTGGTGTGTATCTTCATTATTAGATGGGACCTTGTAGATGATGACAGGACTGTGATTTAGGCACTCAGGTTGTTCTGAGGTAGCTCGGGCTAAGCAGTTTGTAAGTTGCATGCAAGATACGCACTGAACCTATCTTGGAGCTCTCAGAAAGCATTCTATTTTCTCTAGCTCATGATATCTCATATTTCTTTCCATATTTGTTTGCATAGTTGGAAAAATTTTTCTCCTCTAAAGTGTGGGAATAACTCAACACTCTGTTGGGTGATGAAGGTAGAAAGCAGGGATGGAGTTATGATGTACTTTGAGGTTTATTATAGAGACTTGACCTAGATCCATAAGGACTCAGGGTCTTTTCTGAAAGGAAAAGGAAACTACATGACTTGGATAAGCTGAGCAAAGCTACCTAAGTACCAGTGAAGGTTGAAACCCACTTCGTCTTGAGTGCCTCCCCATCCTACCCATGAGATTCAGATGTGTGATTAGGAACCAGAAGTAGGAGCAGAGGGCTAAGAAACCAGCACATTGGTGCCAATGAAAGTAAGAGAAAGATGTACTTTAAAGCCCCATGTGATTAAGAGCACATCTAACAATTGTATGGAGTGAGTACTTAATAGCTACCGAATTCCACAGTGGTAGATATGGCTCCCAGGGTGAAAAATGCTTGCAGACTAGGAGAAAAGTTTTCCTGTTCTGATAGTTATTTGACATCAATGATATACCATGAGGCTGAAAGTCAAAGATGAGTTTTATTTACCTTGTTAATAAATTGAATTGTGTTTTCTTTTGATTTCTTGGGGTTTAGCAGTGACTCTGAACTGTTACATTTAGGCTGAAACATTTAGGTTTAATAATAAACCTTTCAGTCTATTTCTC
The DNA here is from genome assembly GCF_011064425.1 of Rattus rattus. Taxonomy (NCBI): domain Eukaryota; kingdom Metazoa; phylum Chordata; class Mammalia; order Rodentia; family Muridae; genus Rattus; species Rattus rattus. The sequence continues at coordinate 36,610,324 of NC_046163.1, read as the reverse complement.
TTCTGACTCTTAATTGATGTAACAATTAAAAAAAATATCAGCTTTACAGACTCACATGAACTGTTTTCAAAAAGACTGGTTTGTGTTTTCCTTAACAGGAATGGAGAACTATAGCTCAGATACAGGCATGATGTATCAGTTTTCTAACAGAATGAAGATTAGTTCAACATTTCATTAACAAATATCTATTTCCTCTCATTATTGAGTAAAACTAGTAAGGTTTTAAAAGAAACACTATTACTCTCATTTTTCATAGGTGTTTGTTTTTCAAGTTTCATTTCACTGTATTTTTATCTTATTGGTGATAATGGACTCTTATTAGAGTTGATAATTGTAGTACTATTTTTATCTTAGAAAAGAAATATTTAAACATTTATTCTTGTAATGAAAGCACATTTACCTGCTGATTCATATCATAACTCTTCACAAAAAATTTTAAAGTTTATTTTTGTATGTGTATGATGTGTGCATGTGGGCACATGTGCAGTGACATGCATGTAAAGTTAAGAGGACAACTCCTGTGGACTCATCTCTCTCCTCCCATTGTTATATGGATTCTGGGATTCAAATCAGGTTGCCAGGTATGCCCAACAAGTGCTTTATCATTGATCTCAAAGTCTATTTGATATTTAAATACTGATGGTTATTTTTCCAATTGACATACATCTGGGGAAAGAAGTGTGTAATTTAAGGAAGCAATTCTTTTGGATATATCAAATCAGCTTAATAGTTCCTACTTCACAGAATTCGAAAGCGGTCAAATGCAGATTCCCTAGCATATTGCTGGTGTGTCTGTAGCAGGTGAACATTAAACTCTTTCTTTCCCTTTGCCACTCTTACTTTATAGTCTTTCAGAAACAGAAAACAAAAACAAGAGGGGGGAATCAAGTGCAACTTTATTGTTTTTCTCAACTGCTTCTGTCTACATTCTGTGTTAACATTTAGCAATATTTAGGTTGACATTTATTATACTTTTATTAAGTCTTTGTTGACCATACTATATACTAAACTGCCTTTATTAAACAGGACAGTTGGGGAGTATTACTGTATACTAAAGTTAAGGCATTGATTTGTATTATAGGTCCATGTTACTGCAAATTGTTCGCAGATGACTAGAACACCTTGGACAAGCCTGCTCAGAAATCATTTGATAAGTTAAGTTTAGGATAGTAGATGTGGATGAGTGGATAGAAGAAAACCAAGTGATGTGTTACAGTGTCTGAGCATTGCACTGGGAATGTGTACCAGATTATGGACGCTCCTGACTCTATCACAAGAGTGTTCCATTTGTTCTCTTCCTCTGGCCATTTACAATGTCATCATTCCTATCAAAGCCTATATGACCATAATATAGATTTTATGTGTGCCTTAGTTTTAGTACTCTGTCATGGAACAGACTAGATATAGTCTTGGTAAAAAGGAGCTCATAAACAAAATCTGAGTTTTTCACACTTTTTGTTGTAATGTTTTGTATTCTGTTTAGTGAACACTTTAAAAATATTGCCTAGTAAAAGAAACAGTTCTACAAATGTAAGCAAAAGAAGACTTCAGAGAGTCTAAGACGATAATAGCTTGTGAGTTCTAGTGCATGAAGAAATCCGTAAAGGTATTTATACCTTTATCATAGAAAAGAATATTATTTTAAAGAAACCATGAATGATGAAAGTTTAATTTTCCTTTTTACATTTTCTATAACTGTCTGTGTCTCCTCCCTTCCTCCCTCTTCCCACTCCCATGAGGCAGATGCTCTTATTATCCCTCTAAGTCTGTTAATACTCAGGGAAACTGAGGCACTATTTGTCTAAGATCTCATCACTGGCAAGTGGCTCAGCTGGTGTTTGAACTTAGTAGTTTGTTCCTAAGGTGAGTCCTACCCACCATTCTCTTCCACATACAAATAGCACCTGAGAAGTTCTAATTAAAAATTTTGAGGGTAGAGAGAGCACATTGGTCAGGAATTTTTGCTGCCCTTCCAGAGAATTCTTCTTTCAGAAGACCTGGGTTCAATTCCCAGGTTTAGTTCCCAGTACTTAATAGAGTGGCTCACAACCATCACTAACTCCAGTTCCAGGGGAACTGACACACCTTTCTGGTAAATATTGGCCTTGCAGTTGCATGTACATATGCATGTGCACGTGCACGCACACACACACACACACACACACACACACACGCACGCAAGTATGCAGAACAACATTTAAAGTGTCAGGATTCTGTGTTCTTCATCCCTGTGAAATTGTCAATGTTTGAATGTCTTACAAACATGAGTTCATAAGCCGTATTCTGTTTTACTGTTAATTAGTGGGAAGAATGTGTAGTTTTTGTGTCTGTTTGTGTTCCCTGTATGGCCTTCTAAGAGCCATGATAGTGTCCTCTTTCTCCAGACTCCAGTGAACACTTCCCTAGGAACATACACATCTCTTTCTCTCAGTTCTTGTCTTAGTAAATATCATTTAAGTATTGAACTTTCCTGAGAAAGAAGGGGCATTGGATCTTCTAGAACTGGAGTTACAGACAGCTGTGAGGTATATTATAGATGCTGGGAATTGAACCCAGGTCTTCTGAAAGAGCAGCCAGTGCTCTTAACTGCTGAGCCATTAATCTAATCCTCTGCAGATATTGAAATGTCATATTAACAAAAAGTAAGTGGAAGATAATAAAAGTAAGTGAAAAGTAGCTTTATCTCAGGAAAAATAGAAACCAGAACGAACACTACCCAATTTGTTCTATGAGGCCACAATTACGCTTATACCTAAACCACACAAAGACCCAACCATGAAAGAGAACTTAAGACCAGTTTCCCTTATGAATATCAATACAAAAATACTCAATAAAATTCTCGCAAACAAAATCCAAGATCACATCAAAACAACCATCCATTATGATCAAGTAGGCTTCATCTTAAGGATGCAGGGATGGTTCAATATATGGAAATCCATCAACGTAATCTACTATGTAAACAAACTCAGAAAAAAACCACATTATCATCTCATTCAATGCTGAGAAAGCATTTGACAAAATTCAACACCCCTTCATGTTAAAAGTCTTGAAAAGATCAAGAATTCAAGGTCCATACCTCAATATAGTAAAAGCAATTTACAGCAAACCAGTAGCCAATATCAAACTAAATGGAGAGAAACTTGAAGCCATCCCACTAAAGCCAAGGACTAGACATGGCTGCCCACTCTCTCTTTACCTATTCAGTATAGTACTCAAAAGTCATAGCCAGAGCAATCAGATAACAAAAGGAGATCAAAGGAATACAAATTGGAAAGGAAGAGGTCAAAATATCTCTATTTGTAGATGATCTGATAGTATACTTAAGTGACCCCAAAAGTTCCACCAGAGAACGACTAAGCCAGATAAACAACTTCAGCAAAGTGGCAGGGTATAAAATTAACTCAAATAAATCCTTTACTCAAAGGATAAACAGGCTGAGAAAGAAATTAGGGACTTGACATCCTTCACAATAGTCACAAATAATTTAAAATACCTCAGTATGACTCTAACCAAGCAAGTGAAAGATCTGTATGTCTCTGAATAAAGAAATTGAAGAAGATCTCAGAAGATGGAAAGACCTCCCATCCTCATGGATTGACAGGATTAATATTGTAAAAATCGCCATCTTGCCAAAAGCAATCTACAGATTCAGTGCAATCCCCATTAAAATTCCAACTCAATTATTTATAGAGTTAGAAAGAGCAATTTGCAAACTCATTTGGAAAAAGAAAAACCCAGGATAGCAAAAACTATTCTCAACAATAAAAGAACTTCTGGGGGAATCACTATCCCTGAACTCAAGCAGTATTACAGAGCAATAGTGATAAAAAGTGTATGGTATTGGTACAGAGACAGGCAAATAGATCAGTGAAACAGAATTGAAGACCCAGAAATAAACCCACACACCTATGGTCACTTGATCTTTGACAAAGGAGCTAAAACCATCCAATAGGAAAAAAAGACAGCATTTCCAACAACTGGTTCTGGTTCAAGTGGAGGTCAGCATGTAGAAGAATGCAAATTGATCCATTCCTATTGCCTTGTATGTGGATCAGGGACCTCCACATAAAACCAGATAAACTGAAACTAATAGAAGAGAAAGTGAGAAAGTGCCTGGAACACATGGGCACAGGGGAAAATTTCCTGAACAGAACACTAATGGCATATGCTCTAAGATCAGCAATCTACAAATGGGACTTCATAAAATTGCAAAGCTTCTGTATACGGCCAAGGACACTTGCCAGTAGAACAAAATGGCAACTAACAGATTGGGGAAAAAAATCTTTACCAGTCCTACATCTGATAGAGGGCTAATATCCAAAATATACAAAGAACTCAAGAAGATAGACTCTAGAGAATCAAATAACCCTATTAAAAATGGGGTATAACTTCTAGCATTGACCTCTGTATTGGACATGCTCTGGTTGTGTGTCTCAGGAGAGATCTATTTCCAGTCCCTTTCAAGCATGCATTTTTTAGCTTTATAAATCTTATCTAGTTTTGGTGGCTGTGTATATATGGACCACATGTGGGACAAGCTCTGAATGGCCTTTCCTTAACAAACCCCTGAACTGAGAACAGGAGCCCCCCCTTGGGGGGGGATTAGAGGAAGGATTGAAAGAGTTGAAGGAGCTTGCAACCCCATAAAAACAACAATGCCAACAAACCAGAGCTTCCAGGGACTAAACCACTACTGAAAGACTATATATATGGACTGAGCCAGGGCTCCAACTGCATATGTAGCAGAGAATAGCCTCATTGGGGCATCAGCAGAAGGGGAAGCCCTTGGTTCTGCCAAGGTTGGACCCCAGTGCAGGGGAATATGGGGAGCAGTAAGGGGAATGTTTGGGGGGAATACCCATATAGGGGAGGGGGAGGGGAGGATATTGGGGCTTATAGACAGGAAACCGGGAAGGGGAATAACATTTAAAATGTAAGTAAAGAAATATATTTAATAAAAAAAATTTTAAAATGGGGTATAGCAATAAACAAAGAATTCTCAACTGAGGAATATCAAATGGCCACGAATTATCTAAAGAAATGTTCAACATCCTTAATCATCAGGATGCAAATCAAAACAACTCATACCAGTCAGAATGCCTAAGATAAAAAACAAAGGGGACAGCTGGCAAGGATGTGGAGAAAGAAGAACATTCCACCATTGTTGGTGGGATTGCAAGCCGGTACAACCACTCTGGAAATCAGTCTGGAGGTTCCTCAGAAAATTGGACATAGTACTACCTGAGGACCCAGCAATACCACTCCTTGGCATATACTCAAAAGATCCTCCAACATATAACAAGGACGCAAGCTACACTATGTTCATAGCAGCCTTATTTACAATATCCAGAAGCTGGAAAGAACCCAGATGTCCCTCAGCTGCGGAATGGATACAGAAAATGTGGTACATTTACACAATGGAGTACTACTCAGCTATTAAAAACAATGACTTCATGAAATTCATAGGCAAATGGATGGAACTAGAAAATATCATCCTGAGTGAGGTAACCCAATCACAAAAAAAGCAAATATAGTATGCACTTACTGATAAGTGGATATTAGCCTAAAAGCTAAGGATTGCCCAAGATACAATCCACAAACCACAGAAAGCTCAAGAAGGTTGACCAAAGTGCAGATGCTTCAGTCCTTCTTAGAAGGGGGAATAAAAATACTCATAGGAGGAGATTTGGAGACAAAGTTTAGAGCAGAGACTGAAGGAAAGGCTATCCAGAGACTGTCCCACCTGGGTTCCCAGCCCATATGCATACAGCCACCAAACCCAGACAATATTGCTGATGCCAAGAATTGCATGCTGACAGGAGCCTGGTATATTTGTCTCCTGAGAGGCTCTGACATAGTCTGACAAATACAGAGGCAGATGCTGTCAGCCAACCATTGAACTGAGAACAGGGTCCACAATGGAGGAGTTAGAGAAAGGATTGAAGGAACTGAAAGGGTTTGCAACCCCATAAGAACAATACCAACCAACTAGAACTCCCAGGGACTAAACCACCAACCAAAGAGTACACATGGACAGACCCATGACTCCAGCTGTATATGTAGCAGAAGATGGCCTTGATAGGCAGCAATGGAAGCCTTGGTCTTGCCAAGGCTTGATGCCCCACCATAGGGGAATGTCATGGCATGGAAGCAGGAAGGGATGGGTGGGTGGGTTGGGGAATACCTTTATAAAAGAAGGGGGAGAAGGGATGTGATAGGGTGTTTATGGATAGGAAACTGGGAAAGGGGAGAACATTTGAAGTGTAAATTTTAAAGATCCAATTCAAAACAAAACAAAAATAACCAGGACGGAAAGGTACTTTCCACACTGCCAGAGGAGAAGGGTAAATCCAAACCCAGCTATAAACCCTCTTGTCTACAGTGATGTCCTGCCTGCAAGGTACACAGGTGCTCTAGTGGCGCAAATGTTGTGGTAGTAACCAAACACTAGATAATTGGAATTAAGGCCTGCTCAATGAAAAGGAACCCTTGTCTGATACTGCCTGGGAGGCCAAAGGTCTAAGACCAGGTAGGTCATGGACCCAGTGAGTGAAACCATATAATACTGGTTTGCTAAAATGACTCCTAGCAACATTCTGCTATACAGAAAGATCAGCATCTTGCTCAACTATTATCAAAAAATGCTTTCTCCTGCAGTAGATGGGAACAAATACAGAGACCTGTATATAACTGGACAGTGTGCAGAGAATAAGAGACCTTGGAACATTCAGCCCTAAATGGGATGTCTCCATCAAGTCCCTCCCCTCAGATCTCAGGGAACTTTGGAAGAGGAGACAGAAAGATTTTAAGACCCAATTTGGAAGAAAAACACCAAGGAAATAAGGCCTTCTAGACACAGCAGAAACTATTGCAGCACACACAGGTCTAAGCCAAATGGAGTCCCAGTGCTGAGAGGGGAAGTAGACACAAGCCCCCATCTCTACCTAAAAGCTGTCTCCAGTTGACAACCATTCCCAAAGGAAGAACTAATTTTTCTCCATCCCAGTATTACTGGGCATGCAAACCAAAGCTAAGGGCCCATGCCCAGGAGTAAATGGCCATCACAAAAACACACTCAGTATTTTTGGAGTGGATTTTTTTTTTTTCTCACAATGGTAAGGTTGAGAGGGAGGGAAAGAGGGAAGGAGGGAGGAGTGAATGGGTAGGTAGATGGAGGGACAGATGGATGGACTGGCCAACCAACCCACCAACCGATCATTTGCTTTTGTATTATTATCTGTTTCTTGTGAGTTTTCTTTGGCTTTTTTTCCCCTATTGGGGGTGTGTGTGTGTGTGTGTGTGTATGTGTGTGTGTGTGTGTGTGTGTGTGTGTGTGTGTGTGTGTGTATTCTGGTTGTTTATATTTATTTATTTTTATTGTTGATTTTAGAGAAAAATAAGGAAAATATGTGTGGATTTGGGTGGTGAGGAAGTGGGAAAGATCTGGTAAGGGGTTGGTGTGGAAACCATTATCAGTATATACTATTAGGTGGGGGACTCTATTTTCAGTTAAAAAAGAAAAAAGCAGGGCTTTGTTTTAAAAATCCTTCTCTTAAGAATAATATTCTTATTCTTTTTCAGAAAGAAGTAACAAAATACATACAAAACAATGACACTGTATGTATGTGTAAGCAATACAGTGTATGTTTCTTATAAAAGATATGCTCTAGTTAAATCTATTATCCTGTTCCAGTAAGAATGTCTTAAGAGATAAGGAACAAAAGTACAAACATAAAACTGAGGAAAAGAGGTTCCCATTCTCTCTTGAATGTATTGCTTGTCAAGAATACACGGTCTGGAACCAAAACTTTTTTTACTCATTACATTGCATTCTGCCTTTAAAAGAAAGCAAAATTCCTGGCAGCCCCCTTCCAGGCCCTCCTAAGAGAGCAAGGGTTTTGAATCTGCTCACATATCTTTCAGAAACAATCTTTTAGATTCTGGCTAACATAAACCTCTTCATTGAAATATATGGAAATATATATATATATATATATCCTTTTCAAAAACTCTACATAAATTCTTCTAATATATAGTATATAATTACACACTAAAGAAAAGAATTTCTGCTTATAAATCAAATTTTATACAATGTGCAAACTCATATAAAATTAATATAGAAAAATTGGGAAGTAGAGGAAGCTATGAAGAGGCAAAACAAAGCCGCAAATGCCAGTCAAATAAAGACTGTGGAGTAGTTTAGTAGTATACCACAGTAGCTCAGGAATAGAATCCAGTTGCATAGGAAATTAGCTTTAGAACTTTCTTTTAGGTTATTTCCCTTTTAAAAATTGCTTTTTTGGGACTAAAGATGGCTCATCCATTTAAGGCTAGGCTCACAACTAAAAATTGCAATATAAAAGGTTTTATGACTTAGTTTTTATTTCTGTTGAAATTTAGTTTGTTTCAGTTACTTGTAAGGTAATTATAGAAATTGAATGAACTACTTGATGAAGTATTTTGATCTTTGTGTGTTTGTGTTGTGTGTGTGTTTATGTTACATGTATATATACAAATGAAATGCCAAAGACTTACTGTAGCAAAAAGCTTAGTCTTTTATCTAGATAGATTTTTGTAGACATAGAGACCACTTACCCATGACCATCCTTTGTACTGAAAGTAACTTGTGTTCTGTGTTTTATAAGAAGACTGCAATAATGTCTGAGTTAAGATTGCAGAAAGAAACCTGACTGGCAGGTTTGTGTTTGTTTTTAAAGCCATTGAGGAATATGAGTTTCCTAAGATCATTCTTTAAAGAAACAACAAGATCCTATTTAATTTATTTTAGTGTTTTGTGCGTGCGTGCGTGCGTGCGTGCGTGTGTGTGTGTTCGTGCGCATGCACGTATGAGCAGTTACATACAGAGCCTAGAGCCAACCTCAGATATCATTTCTTGGATCTGTCCGTTTTGGTTTTGTTGACAACGTTTCTCACTGGCCTGAAGCCTGTCAGCAACCTGAAGTACCCAGTAGTCAAGAGCGCCTGTTTCCACTTCCCTGACACTGGGTTCTACAGACCAAACTCCAGTTCCTCATGCCTACAGGGCAAGCACTTAGTAACTAAGCTGTCTTTCCAGTCCCAGGACACCTTCTTATAATAGATGGAGAGAGTCAATATCGTGAATATGGTCCTGGCTGTGTGAGTATACTCAGAAATAGTATATATTATTATTTATCACTATCTCCAGAATAATTTTAGATACCTTTTGTTGTTTATTACCTACATTTTCCATTTCCATCATTCTTACAGGATATTCTTCTCAAACGATGATGTAAAATGAAATGTTTTCCTTGTATCTATCCCACTAAATATTTTGCCCAATTTTCTTTGCAATACTGTTTTGTTCACTTAAGAAACCGAGTTAAGGGGTTGGGGATTTAGCTCAGTGGTAGAGCGCTTACCTAGCCAGCTCAAGGCCCTGGGTTCAGTCCCCAGCTCTGAAAAAAAAAAAAAAAAAAAAAAAAAAAAAAAAAAAAAAAAAAGAAACCGAGTTAAAGAGCAGTCAGATAGGGCCTTGTCTCTGTACTACTTTTCTCCCAGCCAGTTGCCAGGAAATGTATTTTATGCAATCATCTTAGCTCCAAGAGGAAGGTAATGCTCAAATTTTAGTAGTAGTAGTAGTAGTAGTAGTAGTAGTAGTAGTAGTAGTAGTAGTAGTAGTAATTGGTTGTTGTTATTGTTGATGTTTTTCTTTTTACAATAAGGTTTTTCTGTGTAACAGTCCTGTCAATCCTGGAACTCACTTTTGAAATCCCAGAGCTCTACCTACCTCTGCCTCCTGAGTGCCGGGATTAAAGGTGTGCACCACCATATCTGATTTCAGATTCTTAACCTGAAGTTTAAAAGGAATCTGTGACTGGCCTAATTTTACTATACTTGTCATGTGCCCTTTCAACAACCATGTGGATACATTGCTGTTCATATGACTTATTGGAAATTCTGGTCATCTAATGCCTTTTCATCAAAGTGGAATGAATAACTAATGTTTAGTGTCATTTCTGAGCAAGTGGGTGATTTTGATATTTGTCATAACAATTCTAAACAATGATTTCTTTGTCTAATATGAACTCTTAGAAGAATTCAGTAGGAAGGCAGCATTACCAAAATGCCTTTCCCTGTAAGGCAACATTAAAAGAAGCTGTGTTTGTGGTTAGAAAAGCTGTGTGTTTTAACCCATCTGCTGTTTAAAAGAGGGAATGTTCCTAAGTGCAAGAGCTAGATCTGTTCTGTTTGGTGTACACCTCAACCTGGTTGCTACTGAGATGTGTTTCTGATTGGAAGAGTAAAGGATACGTGTTAAGGAATTGCTTGCTTCTTGATCTGTTTGAAAATGAGTAAATTTGGTGTATACATTTTTGATATGTGCAGCTAGCTAAATTGTGATCTTTTTGGTTTTTAAAAACAATGCATTTGTGGCACAGAAAATGACTCTTGGCCTTTTATTAAATACAAAATTTATTGATAGGAATTTTGGAATCATTCCAAGATAGAACTTTGGGAGTCAACTTTTGCCTGTGCTAAACTGTTTACTATATTCTTGACACAGTGGTTACAACAGTGAATAGACGTGTGTGTACTCCTCGCCTCCGTGAACTTCCCTGAATTATAGTGAGGAACATTTGAGATTCATTGTAAATAATTAGAACTATATTGTTTCAAGATGTTTAATAAGAAGGTATTATATTAGTCTGTAATAGGAATACATTGAGACTGACTTACGATATTTATTTTGTTTGAATTATAACATTACAGAATGGAGTCTGGAAGATAACTTTATAGCCATGTAATCAGCTATTCATAAAGTGCTTAATTAATATTATTCATTGACATTTTAGTGTTGTTATGGGTTTGTTTGTTTGTTTGTTTGTTTGTTTGTTTTGACTGTACTGAGAGGTAGGACCTGTGCCTAGCATAAGCGTAGGATGTACTCCATCACTAACCTGTAGTTAGCCTTGAGTTGCCATGTTTTACTTAGAAAAACGCATTTTCATGCAATTTAATACAAACATTAGGTATCATTGCTGGGTCTGGACTGTGTAAAATTAGTCACCTATTCAGGGTAATACATGGAGCCTAATAATCCCAACATAAATAAAATGTCTTAAATGGCCTTGTTTATCCAAAGTGAACATGGTCACTGCAAATGGAGTGTTCTGAATTGTGTTATTTTTTAAAAAATAAAAATAAAAACTCCACCAAACTCTAGAAGGCCAGAGAGGGATTTTCTGTGTGGCTATGGATGTAGGTACTTCGTAGATTATTAATGACTGCATGGTGAAGCATGAACTTATGCTTCCCCATTTAAAGACTCTCTAGTGCTACTATAGAGGATTAAAAGTTAATTGAACTCTTAAGTCTCTACTTCAGAAGCTGCATTTCCCTAACCAAGGCAACATAGCAGCTGAGTAAGGCTTCTCAACAGGGAAATACAGTGGTGATACTCCTGGGAACTACCTCTGCTGGCCAGAATTTTACCCAGTAGGTCCTAACTGGGAAACTATCTTTCCTTGATACTTAAATTATGCTGCCTTCAATTGGCTACTTCAATTAGACTGTCACATAAGAAGTGGAAGTGTTATTATCCCTGTTTTAAAGTTACTCCAGAGTATACTGGGTCTAGATATTTTTTTAAAAGTTCTAATAAATGACATATATTCATCCCTCTGCCTGTCCCTCTATCAGTTATTAAGCTGATGTCATGCATATTTTTATAAGGTTTGGAGATGGATGGAAAGCCAGATGAAAGCTCCTACCATCTTCATTTCCTGGAACGGATCTCAGATTGTGGGTAGAGATAAGGCACAGAAACATCAGAATATACATGATACAGATAAGGAAAGATCATGAGGACTGTGAGGAGTAGTGAAGTCAGGAAAATAGACACAGTACAGGAGGGTGTGATCAACTCTAGTTATAGAAAGAAGTTATGCCTTACATGGTTGTGAGTCTGGATTTTGAAGAGTAAGTAAGAAAGCAGACAGGACTGGCAGCGCATCAAGAGCTCCAAGGCTGGGGCACGTAGCATGGTGTCAAAGGTAGTAGTACAGTTATTGAAGCACGATGTGTCATCTCCTTTTAAAATTATTGAATAATGGAATAGCATATTTAAGAAAAATTTTCTCTACATGGGATCTTGGATTTCCTCAAAATTTTTCTCAAGTATTAGAACTGCAGAATGTAAATGGTTTTGTAGAACATTATAACTTTCCTTTGGACATGTCATTATTGACTTGAGCTCACTGCCTAAATCAAAGCTTTGTAAAAATAATAAACATATTTCAGAAGGAAACTTCACAGTTTAGATTAGATGGCATTTAGAAAAGATTGCTGTATCCTATTATAAATAATATACTTCTAATGTTTAGGATTAGCAACAAGGTTTGAGAACTGCTAAGTTACAGGGTTCCTGTCACATGCACACTCTGTGGGGGAAGTAGTTGGAGCCCACTCTCTCTCAGAGAGCCACTTCTGTAACTCAACAATTCTGATTTCTGTTTTGTTATTTTGAGCTGAAATCTCTTCCTGTGACTTAAATCACTGTAATTCGCTTAAAAAAGAACTGGGGAAATAACTATTTATCTCAATCATTGCTATGAATAATTGATTTCATCCTGCTTTGTGTGCTCTCAGATCAGCTATAAGCAGCAATTTACAGTGTTGTTACTATGTTGTCTAAGGGTTGATGCTTTGTTTTGTCTTATAGGGCAGGGTAGCAGTCTGGAGTTCTAGTCTATATGCAAACAATCAGTTGAAATGTTTCTGTGGATATTTGCTTATGATTTTCTTCCCTTTCATATTTGAATAGCAGTAGGGATTAAAAGGGTAGGTAGTTGATGTGAAGTGGAAACCAGAAAGTAAAGGCAGACAAAGTGTAGTCTAAGACTAGATTAAGAAAACTAAATTTTGATGGAATTAAAAGAGAAATTTTATCAAGGGAGAGTAATGAAGATATAGATATGAGCAAAATATAATGTACTTTGTATAGTAGACAATGTGATGTGTGTATATATATAGTTAAATATAAAGAAACCTATTTTATTGTTTTTTTCTTAAATAAATGTTACTTAAATCACTGAGACTTAATTAGAAAGGTAAAGGACTGCTAAATGATTCATTCCCTCACACATATTTGGATACATGTCCCTATGTATGAGTAGCTGATGTGAAGTTCATATACTACATTTAACCCCCACATACTTATAGATAGGACACAGAGTGCAGTGGGAATCCATCACTGGTAAACAGCCCTAACAGATTGACTTCTTTCATTTCTGCTCCACTCCCTGACGTGGCATGAAGTCTGCTGTGATCACCTGACATGCTAGTCCCAGCAACTGAGTGGCAGTGTAATGCATCAGGTCCTCATGCCAGTACTCATGTTCACGCTATTAACTCGCCTTCCTTTTTTTTTTTTAAGTATACTGAGTGTAGAAAACACCCTGAGAGGTGTCTTATTTTAGATTCAAATGATAACTAAGTGCATGATGCTATATAAAGTTTCATCAGACCGAGTAGGAAACTAGTTTAGTAGAATCTCTTTGTTTAAAATTATTCTTCAGTTACTATTCTTTGTATTAAAATGAAATTCCAGTTTAAGATCTAAACAAAGAGTCTTATGGAAGTAAAATATTTTCTACATGCAAGATATTTCCATCATGAGGAGTGAAATTGGCATGATTAATAAAGTGATTTAAAAGATACTGGTATGTCTGTGTAAAATACAAATATTTACTCCATTTTGCATACTTTAAAAGTTTAGGTTTAGTACAGTAACATTCCAAATAGCTTTATTTTTCCAGCCTAAAATGGGACAGAATTTTGAAGTAGTTTTTTAAAATTACTTTTTAGAATAACCAAAAAGAAGTACAATCTGTCCCACCCACCCTTGGAACAGAAAAAAAATGAGGTACCTCGCTGGGTAAATCGCATTGCTTCTCCTGACATTTTTTTGTGCTCAGTGCTAATGAAAGAGACTGGGTGGTGAGTGAACAAGGAAGAGCGGCCATTGTTCAGCGCTCTCCAGCACAAGGAAGGAGGGGGTGGATTGAGTTTGACTGGCACTGGCTCTGGCTTTTCTGCATTCCAAACTGTCTGAGGCACAGAGTGAGAGCAGAAAGGGAGAGAGACCAGGGGAGCAAGCACAGGCGAGTACTGTACACAAGTGTTTGGAGCTTCTGACCGATGCTGGAAAGATCATGTTAGCAACACCCAGAAACTTCAAAGAATGCAGACCCCAGGTAAGAACTGCCGGGAATTAAACGTTTGTATATAGTTAAGAGAATCTGTTTTTGTTATATAAATGTAGTAGTTGCTATCATGAGTATTTTTTTTTAAATCAAGCTTTTTTTCACTTCTGTATGTTTACAGAAATTTGTGTCGAGAGTGTCAATATTCTAGCACAAATTCCAACCCAAAAACATCAACTCTGGAATTAAAAGAATAGTAAACATAGCAGAGTACTAACACAACACCATTTACTGCTCTTATTAATAATATAATATGAGATTTATTTGAATCTGCCTCAAATTCTTCACAAAATATAAAAATACCTGGAAATCGATAGAACTCGTTTCTGAGAGACAGAATATACTTAGCATTCAGTCTGAATCTCAGTAGAATATAATCGTCATTCAGAAAGTTCAACAGGTTAGATCCATAGACAGCAGTAAGAGCATTCATATGGAAAGTGTGCTTGTTCTGATTACAGAAGGTTGCCTTTAATATTCTCTACCAGCAGATGACAATTTAGAGATTTTAACTGGTTGACTCAATGAAAGTTAAGTCTGGGGCTTTAAAAACTACCTATATAGCCCATTCTCCTCATTTTCAGTGAGAACACTGAAACCTAAGGACTTTGGTACTTGGTCAAATGAAAACCTAGATTTCTTAATTCTTAGGTAATGCTTTTTGGTTTATTTGTTTGGTTTTGGTATGATGCCGTTTATGTTTAGATCTCACATTTTTATCTATACTATACTTGGTAATCTCATAAATGATGAGTTATTGCCTAAATAGAGCAGATGGATTATGAACCCACATTAAAATCTTATGGGGAAAATATTAAGGATTATTATTAAATTAATACTAGTACATGTTCTTGAATTATGTATTAACCAGTTATAAATTAAATATTTACTAATAGATGGCTTATAGTTATGGAAGAGGCTAGCTTGTATTGCTATTTTTAATAAGTTATACATTATATAAGTAGCATTTTGTATCTGTATATGAAGTTAAAACTCTTAAAATTGAATATAATTTCTTTTAAAGACTTTAAGTCTTAGAAATGTTTTGTAAAAATGAATTTCCTATATAGAAATAGCCATTTTATGTGCATTATCTTACTTATTACTTCTCTATGTTCACTTCTTTCCTATATTAATTCAAAGAAGGATAAGATAGAGTTTTTGAAGTATTCAGCCATTTGGAACAGTTGTTTTTCAGTGTCCAAGTCTGTTTCTCTCCATTCATGAGAGTTCTCTGTTTTTAACCTCATGAATTATCTCAAAGGAATATTTAAATGGAGGACCTTGAAAGTCAAGGCATCTGTCTTTATACATTGTCATATCATCTCTTTAACAAGTTGCTGCCCCTTCCATTTTTCTGGAGACCATTGTGATGAAAGCCACGCTATTCTAGTGAGCTAAATAATGATAGTCACTGCCAGAACCATCTGCCATGGCTCTTTAGAACTCCTGGGAACAAGTTAGTCTGATTTAGCTCTAAGCACAGTGAACTCTTTTGTGTTGATTCCTAACCTGCTCACTCCAGTATGGTGCTGGATCTGTGTGAGTTCAGTGCTGATTTCCAAGTGTGTGGGAGATGGGCAGTAGGTTGTAAGGGATAGCTTCAGGATTGCTGTGGGCTATCTCAGAAACCACTGCAAAGTTAATACTCCACCCCGTAGGAAACAAGAGCTTGTTCACTGTCTTACTGCAGAACCCATTACTTAAGCTTGTAAGAGGTCTGACGACTGGAAATAATGACCGATAATGCATTCAACATTCAGTAATACATTCAAACATAGTATTTACGTTTAACTGTGTAAGGCTTGGGGTTTTGTCTTCAATTTCATCCTTAGAATATATGAAAGAACTGCTGTGGTATATAGGAATATTACAGTTCATGTGTACATCACAGGATGAAAAGAGTAGGGGAGATTAAGATGAATCTTTGACCTGAATGTTGTTTCCTTATGCCTGGAATAATGACAAGCATATTCTCTGGTAGTATTTTACTCACGTAAGTGGGAATAAACCGTTATGAGCCAGCCTAACCCCAAACTAATAAACTTAACCATTATGAACTATACACTGTGCCAATAAGGGAAGAAAGTGCCCTTTTCTCTTCCGCTTGTGAATTCAGACAGTAAAGGGTTAGGCTTTGTAGAATAGCAAAAAGCAACTCGGTATGGGTTTACAGTGGAAGTGGAGTGCGACTGGGCAGTGGGGCTGAGCAGAAGGGAATCATGTCTCTGGTGTAGGAGGCAGTTGAATGAGTATGTCCTAGAAGGGCCATTTCCACTATTCAAGACACCCCCTTATTATTAGTTTTATTAAAATTTTAACCACATATATCTCCATAAATGCAGGTTATGTAGTAAGTTCCCAAAGAAGGAAAGCCATTCTGTAGTCATTTTTTATTATAGTTGATCAAAACTCCGAGTCACTCAAAAGATTTCTTTTTTTTAAGCAAATTTACTTATTTGTTTTATGTATATGAATACACCATAGCTGTCTTCAGATACCCCAGAAGAGGTCATCAGCTCCCATTACAGATGGTTGTGAGCCACCATGTGGTTGCTGGGAATTGAACTCGGGACGTCTGGAAGAGCAGTCAATGCTCTTAGCTACTGAGCCATCTCTCTACCCAAGATTTCTTCTTTGTACTGGTTCCTTAAATATAATTTTATTTTATGTTCTAGTAAAATCTCTAAAGATTGTCTCTTCAAATAGAATGAAGGCAAAAGATCAGGGGCACAGACATGAAGCTGAGCATATGTAACACCCTGATCTGTGAAGTTAATTATTTACTCATGAGAGGTATATGATTATCCACACAGAGCTCCAGGAGTCCCTCCTCAGAAGCTGCCTGTTTGCCATCTGAACAGGGGTGCTGCTTACTACAGCTTTGTCTCTTTTCTGTCCTTTGATGCCCTCTGCTCACTGTTCATGATTGTTCTTGTTTGCATTGCTCTGGGTTCCATTTTGGTGAAAAGTAACTCCCGTGGATAAATGTTGACACCATTTTACACTTGAGAGATACAGGGGGAAGAGTTGTGTCTCTGTGCCCTGTTGTGGTCACGACTCTACACTCAGTATGAATTCTCCTGAGATTTTCAAGTGCTAGGGGTGTACTAAGATTCCCGTATTCCTGTGACCATGGTCAGCTTGTGTTCAGAAGCCTTCAGAAACACCACTCATATTCTATACGTACTTGACAGAAACTTAATTGAATCAAAAATCAGTTCACTTGAAGCACTTTGTCTTCTCTGATGCATTCTTTCCCCAACCAAGACTCTGTTATTGAGTTGAATCAGAAACTCTGAATTTAAAGGTAAGGAGATCTGCCAGTGTCTTGACTCTGGATAGCACAGTTTTTATTCATGGGTCCATAGTGTTTATAAGTAATGGGTTACTGTAGAATGCTGGAGAAATTGGATGTTGCAGCCTTTTTCTTTGAAGAACAACAACTCCCTGTTTCTGCTTGCTCTTTTTCTTGCCTGATCTTAGAAAATAAGGCATTCGAGCTGCCAGGAACAGACATTGTCATTCAGTTTAGAGGTCTTTGCTGAACAGGGGACAACATGTCGGACAATTGGCTGTGACATCTTAAGGGCAGTTTGAAAAGGCTGTGCAGTCCACTATCCCTGCTTACTACTTCAGCTATCTGAAGACTTGAAGTACTGCTACTTTTCTTTTCCCTAAAATACTTCAAATGAGTTTGTATAACTGATTTGACTTTTGAGTCAGAACCAAACCAAAATGTTTGGTTCTGTACGTAAATAGTTTCCTTTTTCAAGAACACCTAGAATACTAAATGCCTAGTAAATAAATGAAATGGGATTTATAAAGAGGTGTGCTGTGGTGAGCATATGAAGAGCCACAAAGAACCCCCACCTGTATGAAAACAGATGCAGGTTAGGGACATTGAGTCCAGAGCAGGAGGCAGGTGCTGCCTGTGGGGCAGGGAAAGCAGTCCGCGCAGAACCTGCTTTCCAAGAGTTTCTAGTGAACGCTTCTCATCTGTGTTGTCTCAGAGTACAGAAAAGCAGCGGAACAGGGAGTGCGGCACACGTAGCGTGCTTGCTGTAGTGAATCTCCAACAGGGCTAGAATTTGAGACTCTTAACAACTTAAGAGTTAACAACTTTATTATATATGTATATGCATACATATATATCATACATACAACATCTATATTATACATATTAACAAATATCATGAGGCTTCTTTGGAGCCTTTTGCCACACTTGAAGTCCAATGAAATGTTCCATACTTCCCTGCGGTGGTAAGCACCACATCATTTTACTTGTAGCTATTTGCCTGCCCATAACTGCTAATATTTTTACAATATGTCTTTAGTATTCTAGATTTATTTTTCCCAATTTTTATGAAAATAGCATTCAGTAAATGATTGATGATCATTTTTGTAGGTAAATTAGCAAAAAAGGGCAAACCCCGCCCCATTAGAGTCTGCCATTCTCATAGCCATCTCCAGAAGAAAGCCCAGGAGCTGTTACTGTCAACAAAAGAAAAAGAACTAATGTCCCTTGAAGCAGCATTTGCAAGACCATGCAGACCTTCCATGCCTCTGTGGAGCTTCTTGGGGCTGGCCTTGATGACACCGCTTTAGTTTGCTCACCTTGTTTGTCAAGTGCTAGGGCATTTAAAAGCAGAAGCCAGGTTTCCATATAGTTCTCCTTAGGAGAAAAATCCCGCCAATTATATCATCAGCCTTCCTCCCTTCCCCAGAAGAACATCTTACAGTGAATAGCTGCAAATTTTATTTGACAGTGAAATTTTAATTAAATATTGGTCCTGGAAAGTCTGACTTTCTTGTTGCTCTAACATACTGTGACTTAGGACAGCTTCTCAGTAAGTTTCCCAGAAAGTGTAATAGTGTAACATTTAAGTGTAGACTTTTTGTCTTCATCTATGTTAAAGATGTATAAAAGGGTAGAAAGGATTTGAAGTTCTGTGGGTTTAGTCTCTGTCTTATATTACATTTTCTTAGATAGCTTTAAACAAAAGACATTTGAAAATTCTAACACCAAGTACACATCTGTAAGAAAAAAACAAGACCAGAATGTGCATTTCAAGAGAGGCCATATAGACTTATGGAGAGAAACTCTCAACATAGAACCATGCCCCATCCAAATGGCAAAAATAACACAAACAGAAAATACCATGTGCTACTTAGAATCTAGACCAAAGAAACAGTACATATGACTGTTGAATGTATAAACAGGGATGTTTACTTTGGAGACTCTTTGAAAGGTTCAGAGTCAAACAATGCTCTGTGACCCAACAATCCTGAACAGAAGTGTAGTACAGAAATGGTCACTGAGGAACCTGTACAAAACTGCATATAACTGCACTGCTTTTGAAAGGTAAAATTTAGAAACCACCCAAATGTCTGTCAATAGCAGAATGGACACATTTTGATTTGTTTGCATAGTGGAATTCTATACAACAATGAAAATGAACAATCTATGCCTTACACAACAACAACAACAACAGCAGCAACAACAAAATGCAAGGAGGGCTGCATAAAGCCTCAGAGGACGACCTCTGCTTGTCGGGCAGGATCTGTTATTTTGCCACTGTGCTTAAAATTCTGGCAAGTTGGCGTTCAGGTGATTTTCTTGTCTCTGCCTGTCATTAAACTGTATGGAGTTGGGAGTATATATGTGTTCTGCCACGTGTGGCTTTTACCTACTGAGCCATCTCTCTGGACCCTATATTAATTTTATATTGTCATATAATCATATACTAACAGCTTAGCAATACCTATTTACCTTTATTATTTTCCAGACTAGAAGCCCAGATAGAGTCTAGCTTATTCTCTGCTGAGAAGATTACAAGGCCAAACTAAGAAGTAAAGCAGGTTGTGTTCTCTTCCCAGCTAGATGCTCAGTCCTCCTCAGTACCTTGCAGCCTGTTGAATATAGCTCTGAAATCTATGGCCATTTTTGCTGGCTGTTAGGAAAGGGTCATTATTATTTGCTCCTGAAGACCACCTTTACATTCTGTTCTCACACCTGCATCACAGCCTGGCAACTTCTTTAAAGTCATCAAAATATCTTACCATATTGAACTGTCATGGAGTAGAGTATGTAACATCTGCAATCCAAGAGTAACTATACCATTACTTTTGCCATGTAATGAGTCATCATGGTTCTGATTTGTGTTTCCCTGATAGTGGTGTTGCTGGATATTGTTTTGAATACCTATTGGCCTTTCCTCCCCTTTTTTTCTGTTAGCCCATGCGTGCCCATGTGTGTGCAGAGATGCATGTACCCATGAGTGTATATGTAGAAACTAGAAGTTGACATTGGGTGTTTTCCTGTATCGTTCTTTGTTACCGTCAGTTTCTGTGTGGGTTATGCATGTCTGCTGGTGTGCGTGGATCTATGGAGGCTAAAGTGTAACATCAGTATCTCTCTTTGCTGTTCTTCCCTTTTCTTTATGCCAGTGATCTCTCCCCGAACCTGAAGCTCACCTGTCCAGCTAGCTGGTGTCTGGCTGGTGAACACATCTTAAAGACCTGCCTGTATGTCTTTATAGCACTAAGACTACAGGGTGGGCTGTTGTGCCCGTCTTTTTACATGAGTGCTGGATCTGAACTCAGGTCCTCATGCTTGCACAGCAAGTCAGCCCATCTCCCCAGCCCTACTACTAGCCACGTATATGTCTTTTGAGAAATGTTCATGCAGGCTCTTTGCCAATTTTGAATCAGTTTATTCCAGTTTTGTTGTTGAGTTTTGTGATTAGTTTTTGAATATTAACCCTTTCCAGATATTTAGTTGGCAAATATTTTCTCACAATAGATAGACTGTCTTTTCACTTTCAGTTGTCTCTTTGCCTGTACCCATAACTTTCTCTCGGTATCACAGGTCTAAAATGAATTTTTTTCCCCCTTAAAACTGTATACTACTAGATTTTCTCCTCTAAATATGTTGTGTACCATTACTTTAAATATGCCACTTACAACAATGGTAAAAATGGACACTGGTTTCCATCTTTGAGGTTGGTGATGGAAAATTTATGAAACATAGCAAAGAACAGCCTCCTTAAGTGTCTTTAGGTCAAACATCCTTATTAGACACAGAAATACACTTATCCATTCATTCAAAACAAAGCTGTACATGTGACTAACTATATGTAGTAGTAATGATTAATGAATTTCTGTGGGTAAGACTCGAGGAAAAACAATGTAACTTTAAATTCAGTTTGACTTTTATTATTTTTACATTAAAAACTAGGTGTTCTGGCTGCTTGTTATTTGCAACTGACCCCAACTTTAGTGAAATCATTAAGGAAGCGAAATACCTTAAATCACAAATAGAGACTATTCACCTTTTCTGTTTATACCTCATCCTAAATAGCTGGAAAAAATGATATTTTAAAAAACCCTCTATTATAGAAAGGATATGGATTTTCTCTGGAGTAGAACACCTACTACTCCCCTTCACAGTCAGTATGATTTCATCATTTAAATCTTGGCTTTCCTGTTTGTGGATGAAGACATGTTGAGTCAGCCTCCTGCATTGTAATAAGGAGTTCTGAGGTTAAACATGGGAATGAGCATCTGACCTGTTTACTTTAAGTGACACAATCACTTCAAATACTGTTTGGCCTCGAGATAGTTAGAGGAGATATTATCCTATTTTCAGGTTTTTAATAGTCATAATGACGTAGATACTCCTGTTTATTTACACATTCAGTAAATATTAAGTAGCTACTATTCACTTTATATTGAATGGTAAATCTTATACTTCAAGAATTGTATATTATTTGTGTAATTGATTAGAAAGTTTAATTTTATTTTAGGGAAAAAATTTAAAATTATATATTAGCTACTTCCTAGGGTGTTTTGGAGAAGAGTTTTCTGTTAATTAACTATAGTTTCCTTTTAATTTTTTTTTCTTCAAAGTGTAGCTTAAAATAATCCGATCACCTTCACTCTGAGGCTGCCCTCAGCTTCCTTAAATAAAGTCAGCCTTTTTTAGTATTTATGTTCTATCTTACCTATTTTGTTTCCTCCTATGTAAAGTCATATCAGGGAAGGATATCAGAGCATCCTATGTATAGATGTGCCTTCATGGCAAGGCTGCAGCTCCTGTTATTACTAATATCCTGTTCCTCTGTGGCTTTGCTGTCTGAATCCAAGTAAGAGAAAGTTCATCTTAGCCTCATGAATTTCATCAGCTGTAAATACAGAAGGAAACTGGGGAGCACGTGACATAGTGAGAGAGGCATGGCGTGCAAAGGACTTGAGCTGGGGTGTGTGGGTAGAGTGAACTGGCTCCTACAAGTTGTCCTTGAGCTGTCACCTCATGCGCATGCACGTGTACAAGCACACCAAAGCAAATAAATAAAAACTTTAAAATTTAGTCTCTTAAAAATGTTTAAAAAGTTACAGTTTTGCACTCAATTTAAGCTTCTTAGGGAAGAATTTTGGACCTAGCCAAAGCAGTAGCAAGATGGAAGTGTAGCCACCATCTTGTGGTCAGTTTTCTCGGAGACGGTTGCTCTTGTAGCTCTCTCACAAGAGTGCACTGAACGTCAGTATATTCAGAAATCCCTCAAAATGTAAAACATTATTTAGACATATATAATTTGAAGCATTATTTAGACATACACACACACTATACTTTAACTTATACTTGTATTCAGTTTTTAATGATTTTATAAGATAATTGGATTTTTATTTTATACCTATATACTTTAATTTATACTTGTACTCAGTTTTTAATGATTTTTATAAGAAAATTGGATTTTATAAGTGTAGGTATTTTGCCTGTATGTATGTCTTGCTCACCATGCAATGCCAGCTGCCTGCAGAAGCCAAAAGAGGGCACGATATTCTCTGGGACTGGAGTTAAAAACAGTTATGAGCCTCCACGTGGTAGGCAATTGAACCCAGGTCCTTTGGAAGAGCAGCTTCTGCTCTTAGTTGCTGAGCCATCTCTCCATTTCCAGATAATTTGTTTTCAAACAAAAGTCTATGATACAAAGTAAAATTCATGGTAGACTATACACATAGTGGCATCTTTAATTTTATTCTTAAAATACCAATGAATGCCAATGTTAAATTTCATTATTATTATTATTAATAATAATGTGAGAGATTTTCCTTTGTTTAAGAAACTTCCCTGAAAATAGTTTATGGCTAAGGACATAATGTCTCTAACTTCCATAAATGATTTCCAAATGCACATATATGATACATACACAGAAACTGAGGAAGCAAAGGTAGAAGCATGTAGATAGCTGGTGAGTCTTTAAGAGGGGTTTCAGTACACTAGTCTTGGGCCTATCGTTACATGTGAACTACATAGAAATACAGTCTTTCCGCTGCTTTGCCCACTTAGACGTTACTTTAGAAAGATGATCTGCCATCTGTTACCGGCCACCGCTCATCATTACTTAGTGTTCACCTTTACCCATGTGGAGAAGAACACAAAAGGGAAAAAGAAACTGAGTCAGAGGATTTAGTTTCCTTAAGAAAAATGAATCCCAAAAGATTTAGGAGGAAAAATAAAAATGAATGATCGTTAGATGGGAAGATAAAGCTTAATAAAAAACAAAGAACATCTTATTTTGATATTCTACTAAAATGCAGGCCTCCACATAAAAACTTATGTACAGTTTTTCATGACATCATTGTTTGTAATATTGGTAAGCATAAACAACCCAAATACACATGAGCAGGAAGTAATACAGTACCATACTTGCAAAGTATGGATGGCCTCAACCATAAGAAAACAAGCACAGACTTACTCTCTGAAGTCCAAACTAGGCAATAGCTTAGTAATGACAGGCGCTCAGGAGTCCGGACCAGAATGGAGTGACCGACAGTGATAGAGGTTCTTTTGGAGGCAGCAGAAAAGTTCTGGAATTAAGTAATAGTGAGGGCTGCACAACTTTTTGATTGTTCTAAAAATACTCTAAAACTGAGGGAATTAGTGTGAAATGTGTTTAGTCTAAGGCACTGGGTTCAATGCCTAGCACCAAACAAAATAACAACTTAGCTCAAGAGGAATAATGTTGATGGTATGTGAGCTGTATTTCCAACAGCTCTCACAACAAGGCAGTCTCATGTAGCCCAGCAACCCCCAGAATTGTTCCTTTAACTAAGGCAAAGTGCCAAAGACCTTGAAAGTTTACATGGTGAAGGATCCAGTTACGATGGACCTGACCACCTTCTACTTTCTTCCCATTCCAGTGTAGCTGTGCCACCTTCTTCTTCCCGCTGCTAAGCTTAACTGGTCCTTGCTTCTTCCTGAGAGCCACTACTCTCACGCTGTCGCCACCTGGTGGTGTGGCTGACTAACTACCTGCTGTCTAATTAACTCACTTCTTTGTTTTCTTTTTTGTGCTGTTTACCATGAAATATAGTGTGCACTTTGCTTTTTAACCTTGCCTGTTACTTACTACACTAACAGACACTGTGAGCCCCTTAGGGCCAGAGATTTTGACTGTCTTGTTTGCAGCTGTCTCTATCTCAGGGCTTAAAATAGTGCTTGGCTTATATCAGCATGAATGTAGAATGAATCTAAACATGTAAGTACAGGCAGCTGTGATGAAATACGGGAATATCAAGTAATTGAGGGAACAGTGTCTTTGGGTAAGTTTTATTTTTTTATTTTTAAGGACAAAGGATGAATGAAGCCATGCTTAAGTTATGACGGTCAATGGGGAAAACCAGTGTGGGGCTTTACATATGATATAGTCTCAACAGAGAACTTCACTTTGGTCCCTTATTCACTCAGTTTACAGGAGAGATTCATAGAGCAGAATTGTTTTCCTGATATTGTAAGTCTGTACTTTTCTTTGCTTAGGTAAATAAGATATAACTTAAGTCGGCTTTATTTTGATTGTTCATATGAAAATGTATGTCAAGGAACTTTCAATCAAGAATATGTAAGATTATTTAATATTATCATCTTTTATACAATAAATACAACCTCACCTTCAGAACCTCACCTTCAGTAATATACCATTGAGTAAACATGACATCCATGTGCTAGACATTAATTTTTTAATTAATAAAATAGGTTTTGCTTCCCAAAGGCATGAGGTATAATGGGAAAAATCACTATGTAAATAAGTGCAGGAACAGGAGCACTTACAGTGAAAATACGGTAAGTCCTACTGCTAGGTGTAGGGAGAGTCTGAAGTACTAATTTCAGCTGACTCTCAGTGGGTCAGCTGGCTGGCCAAAACCTCCTCGCTCTCTCTCTCTCTCTCTCTCTCTCTCTCTCTCTCTCACACACACACACACACACACACAGAGAGAGAGAGAGAGAGAGAGAGAGAAGAAGAGAGAGAGAGAAGAGAGAGACACACACATACACACAGAGGCACATGCAGACATGCACGCACCCTTTCTTTCTTCCAAAGAAAGACAGCTATTGACTGGAAGCCCAGAATTGCCTCCAAGTTCCAACCACCAGCTCGAATTCTTATGAAGCGGACTTGTAATATCCTTAATGTTGCTGTTGGCAGTCTGTTACAGATTCCATTATTGTCGATCAATGCAGTCGCCATGTGAGGTGGGGGGAGGAATGGAGGAGGAGGAGAAAGGAGAGATGAGAGCTTCCTATTCACGGATTTATCAACCTGCCTTTGCTCACAGGAAATCCTCCTGGAGGGGGCTGGGATGCTGCTGAAACAGCCAAGGCAGGAAAGGGCTAGGGAGCTGCAATTCTGACTGAAAGGAAATTTGAAAACCTTTCTTTTCAGAAAAACAACAACAACATGCTGAGTTTGTTCTTGTATCTTTGTTTTTGTTTGATGATGTGCTTCACCTAGCTGATTAGCTATTGTGCTGCCTGCTTATCGAAGCTGTTTCCAGTGTAGGACACCCCTCTCCTTTTATTTTCTTTGAGTGTCTTTATTCTTTATTTCCCCATGCTTTCTCCTGTCATTAAACACACATCATTATTCAATTTTGTTCTGGCTTTCTCTTTCAGGCTACAGCTGAACAAAAAAGAGCCAGAGGACAAATCTCTCTTTCCTCTATCCTACACCCTCTTTTAACCCTTTCTCTTCCCTTATCGTTCCACCCCCACTGTTGTGTTAGATTGATGTCACAGAGACAGAATTCAGACTGGAGGAAGGACCACATTTTCTTTCATCATTACAGCCTAACCCACAATTTTAGTATTGGACCCCGCCAGCCACCTCCAAGAATTTAGTCTCTTTATTCATTTCTTCCCACTTCATCATTCAGTAATTGTGTTCTGTATGGAAAAGTTTTCTGGCTGGAGAATGAGTCTCCTTTCCCCTGGTGATGTGTCGGAGTGGTTGGATAGTAGCACGGAAGAGGAGAAGAGCCTCCTGTCATTTCTGGGTAAGGTAGGGCTTTCTTGTTCTTGTAACCCTTTGTTGTCCAAACTTTTTATACTTTGGGGAACAACACCCCAAATTTTCTAAATCTAACTTTGTACTTTTAAAAAAGAAAGAAGTGAAAAAATGTGTTTGAGTTGTGTGTTACAAGTTTTTTGTTGTTGTTGTCTGTAGACGGATCCTACCCACGCTGGCTGTGAGAAATAAGGACAGTTTGTTTGCTTTAACAAAGAGTGGTGGCTCTGTACAAGCTCATCATGTCATCTCGCCTTCTGTCCATGTGTAGATAACTTCTAATAGCCAGAATGTACTATTAATTTACACTGCTCTCAGTACAGTAACAGTGAAGCTTGCCATCGGAGAGGGAGGAAAATGCTTTTGTGTGTGTAAAAAAACCATCAAGTAGCTTTTGTGCAGAGTGTACTTGTAGTGATCATAAGGGGTTTCTTCTGAGCACATAAAATTGGATGTATGGAACAGAAATTACTTTAACTTTGTACTTACACATGCATTTTAATACATTTCTAGGTGGCAATTATTAGTCTCGGAGTTGTAAATACAATAGATAACTAGAAAAGTTGCTTTATTAATCTTTATGTGCCTCTGTGAGTTCTTCCGCTGGTTAGGATTGCCATCAAATGTATCATTTTTATTAATTTTATTCATATCATATGTTTGTGTACATATTGGTATACTGTTACTATAACTGAGCGAAATCCGTGCCTTCCAGTTAATTCTTTATAAATATTATTTTAAGACCTATGAATAGTCTAATGCCAGTTCCAAATATACCTCTACTTACACATCTGTCGTAGTTAGCATAACTTTCCTTTGTTTTATTTAATTCATTGGTTTCCAACCTTATCTTTCTATAGCTGATTCCTTTTTCCTACAGTTGAGAAATAAAGGAGTCATCCAAATCCATTCTTTCCAGTTCTCCCATTAGGCAGACATATTTAGATGTTTACCCTACTCTTTGTTTACCACGGTCTTACTAGGTTAAGTATGTGTGTAACTAAAAACTATGCACACCTCCTACCATGTGGTGTCTTTGGAGTCTGGTCTCATTCTACCTGTCTCCTGTTCATTTGCTCCAATACATGCACATACATATAGGGACACATAAGTTCAGAGAAGTAAATACTGATATTTTTCAGTAAACCAACAAAATGACCCAGTGCATCATAAGAAATGGAGACAGAGACATTTTCAAACATTGTTTCCATGCTATTTAATAAATTTATGAATTCTAGTTATCAAGCCTAGAATCTCAATTGTTCAGTTTCTCTCATTCCTCTCTCTTTCCCTCTCCTCTCCCCCTTTCTCTTTGTCTTTATCTTACTATACCT
Source organism: Rattus rattus (assembly GCF_011064425.1). NCBI lineage: Eukaryota > Metazoa > Chordata > Mammalia > Rodentia > Muridae > Rattus > Rattus rattus. Next base: position 36,582,397 of record NC_046163.1, on the reverse strand, counting down.
AAAAAGAAGGTTAAATAAAGCTGTTTAAATAACAACTTTAAAACAATATTACAGTGGTACCCCTTGTCTACCCTTGCTCCTGTCCTCTGATTAAGGGAATTATTTTTCTGTAATTCATGTTTGCCCACAAGTAGAGGTGATAAGGACAAGGATACTATAACTTCCTTAGAAGGGAAATATAAATCTGTGTACACTGAATTGATGTCTGCATAGATAATTTTCAGCTGTCTACCTTGTTTTACTGAAAGGGCATTTAGCTGGTATAATGAGTGCACCTTGCTTGAGGGCCATGAGGAAAGCCTTAACTGCTGAGTGAGTACACAGGCCTGCATCCCATGCTTTGCTGTGCAGCACCGAGCCCTGGATGTAAGGCAGTCATGGGCTGGGAGTTGGCTGGGTGTTTTAAGATAGACTCAACCCTATAGCATTGACTGGCTTGGAGCTTACTGTGTAGCTCAGGTTGGCCTCTAACAGGGTCTTCCTTCAGCCTCCCAAGTGCAGGATTACAGGTGTGAGGCATCACATGCAGCTAATAAATCTAAGCTGTAGGAGGAGCGCTCCTTCCATGAATTTATATTATTATAAATTATAAATCAGCATTTACTGAACTCTTCAAGAACAACTAGAAGCAAAATTTTCAGGTACAGCTTGTACTGAGTTGAGGATTAAATAAAACCCTTGTCATTTGCTAACATATTTGCCATCCATGAAAACATGTTATGCTCAGTGAGGATGCCAAGGAAAAAATTAAAAACTTGAATCTCCTTTAAGGTAATAAAGTATGAAAGAAAACAAGACTCTGTGTTGGAGAGCCTTTCCTTTTTTTTTTTTTTTTTTCTTTTCTTTTTTTGAGAGCCTTTCAAACTATGCTTTTTTCCTTGAAGATTTCAAATCAAACTTCTGTCCAGAAATGATTTAAGAGAAATTGTTCATGCTGTTAGACTATAGTACGTCACTTAAAAAAAAAAAAAAAGATTTATTTATTTATATATAAGTACACTGTAGCTGTCTTCAGACACACCAGAAGAGGGCATCGGATCCCATTACATATGGTTGTGAGCCACCATGTGGTTGCTGGGAATTGAACTCAGGACCTCTGGAAGAGCTATCTGTGCTCTTAACTGCTGAGCCATCTCTCCAGCCCTAGTACGTCACTTTTAAACAGTAATGTTCAGATATGTTTATGCATTTGACACATTGCTAAGTTGATAAAACTTCATAAAACTATACTTGTTCAATAATTCAAACTCCATGATTTGCATTTCACCAATCAGACAGAGTGAAAATCCCTACTAGGAAACTTTGGCATTTCCTCCTGACAGTCCACTCACTGCTCATTTCAATGGGACCTCAAAATCTGTAGGCCTACTAACCCCACTGACTTTCCACTGGCCAGATGCTTTTCTTTGTACTTGCTCTGTTTCTTCTCTCAGCAGAGTTCAAAGAAATAGCGTTCAAGACACTGTTAGGTATTGCGTTTGGACACAAAAAGAATTATAAGATAAAACTGTACAAGAAACATAGAGTGTTGCTATGAAGTAAATATGAATTCTGAAGGAGTTAAATGAGAACAATGATAATTCAAGACAACTATGGCCATAAAAGGGCAGTGGCTAGTTATGAAATTATTTATTCAGGTGAAAATTGCTTTGGGCCTTTGAAGAGGCAAGAATTCATTTCTCATTCTAAATGCCAAATGGAGAGGATTTAATATGACTCTCAAAAGGATCAAATAGATATTTATTAAAAACAGTAGGTTTTCCTAGTATGAAAACCGTGTCATGCAGAACATTAAATTATATTCGGGTCCAGTGAATAAACTGAATTAAGAGGAATGGGATTTGTATAGAGAAGTAATGAAAGATACAGAAGAGTATTTAGGGCTTACTGGAAAACTTGGTGTAACAGGCTAATGAGTGACTCACTGACGGTTTTATCCTGAAAGTTGTTGAAAAGAATTAAAAATACTTGAGAAAAAAAAGTTGTGCATTCAAAAATATAATTGCTTATTCAGATAGTATCTCATGTAGCCTTATACCATTGATCTTCCTACCATTAACTCTCAGGCACTGGATTTTAAATGTACTACTATGCTGAGATTAAAATAAACTTTTAGGAAGACATAGATCTAAAACTAGTATTATGAGAAAAAAAAACAGAGTAAAAGCAGTTAAGTATGTGTAAATTCTTTAATAGTAAGCCACTATGCAATACGCGTTTCTGTTCTAATACTCAGCGTCCATACTGTAATTATGGTTTTGGACATTAAAAGTAGATTACAAGGAGCTGAAGTGATGACTCAGCAGTTAAGAGCAGAGGACCTGGCTTCGATTTCCAGTGCTCATATAGTGGCTTACAACATCTGTAACTCCAGACCCAGGTCATATGATGCCCTCATCTGACCTCCATGAATACCAAGTATACACATGATGCACAGACATGGACATATATATATAGGAACAACGCTCACACACAAAATAAAATGAGTAAGTCTAATAAAAACTTTTTAAAAAGTAGATTACAAAAGAGGTTTTAAAATGTGTATTATTATTGTTGTATGGGGATCTATATGCATACGCACCTATACTATACAGGTAAGGAAAGTTTCAGGAATTGATTTGTTCCATTGGAGTGCTGAGGTCACAGATGTGTGCCACTACATCTCACTTTTTGGCCCTTTTTAAAAAAGTGTTTTTTTTTTCTTTTCATTTATTGAATATTTTCTGTATTTGCATTTCAAATGTTATCCCTTCTCCCAGTTTCCCCTCCATAAGTCCCCTATCCTGTTCCCCGTCCCCGGCTTCTATGAGGGTGCTCCCCCACTTCATTCTGCCTCCTTGTCATGGCATTCCTCTATACTGGGGCATCTAGCTTTCACAGGATCAAGGGCCTCTGCTCCATTGATGCCCAACAAGGCCATCTTCTGCTACATATGTGAGCCATGGGTTGCTCCATGTGGTTGGTGATTTAGTCTCTGGGAGCGCTGGGGGATCTGGCTGGTTCTTCCTATGGGGTTGCTAACCCCTTCAGCTCCTTCAGTCCTTTCTCTATTTCCTCCATTGGGGACCCCATTTACAGTCCAATGGTTGGCTGACAGCATCTGCCTCCGTATTTGTCAGACTCTGTCAGAGCCTCTCTGGAGACAGCTATATCAGGCTCCTGTCAGCATGCACCTCTTGGCATCCCCAGTACAGACTGGGTTTGGTGACTGCATGTGGGATGAATCCCCATGTGTGACAGAGGATGGCCTTTTCTTCAGTCTCTTCTCTATACTTTGTCTCTGTATTTCCTTCTGTGAGTATTTTGTTACCCCCTGCCCCCGCTAAAAAGGACTGAAGCATCCACACTTTGATCTTCCTTCTTCTTGAACTTCATGTAGTCTGTAAATTGTATCTTGGGTATTCTGAACTTTTCGGCTAATATCCACTTATCAGTGAGTGTATACCTTGTGTGTCCTTTTGTGATTGGGTTACCTCACTCAGGATGATATTTTCTAATTCCATCCATTTGTCTATGAATTTCATGAAGCCATTGTTTTTAATAGCTGAATAGTACTCCATGGTATAAATGTACCACATTTTCTGTATCCATTCCTCTGTTGAGGGACATCTGGGTTCTTTCCAGCTTCTGGATTTTATAAATGAGGCTGCTATGAACATAGTGGAACATGTGTCCTTATTATACGTTAGAGCATCTTTTGGGTATATGCCCAGGAGTGGTATTGCTGGGTCCTCAGATAGTACTATGTCCAATTTTCTGGGGAACCTCCAGACTGATTTCCAGAGTGGTTGTACCAGCTTGCAATCCACACAAACAGTGAAGGAATGTTCCTCTTTCTCCACATCCTCATGGAGTGTTCCTCTTTTTCCACATCCTCACCAGCATCTGCTATCACCTGAATTTTTGATCTTAGCCATTATGACTTGCATGAGGTGGAATCTCAGGGTTGTTTTGATTTGCATTTCCCTGATGACTAAGGATGTTGAACATTTCTTTAGGTGCTTCGTGGCCATTTGATATTCCTCAGTTGAGAATTCTTTGTTTATCTCTATACCCCATTTTTAATAGGGTTATTTGGTTCTCCAGAGTCTATCTTCTTGAGGTCTTTGTATAAATTGGATATTAGCCCTCTATTGGATATAGGATTGGTAAAGATCTTTTCCCAATCTGTTGTTTGCTATTTTGTCCAATTGACAGTGTCTTTTGCCTTACAGAAGCTTTGCAGTTTTATGGGGTCCCATTTGTCTATTGTTGATTTTAGAGCATAAGCCATTGGTGTTCTGTTCAGGAAATTTTCCCCTGTACCGATGTGTTCGAGGCTCTTCCCTTCTATACAGTCCTATAACCCCTAAAGAAATAGAAATAGTTATTAAAAAGTCTTCCAACCAAAAAAAGTCCAGGACCAGATGGATTTAGTGCAGAATTCTATCAGACTTTCAAAGAAGACATAATACTAATTACAAACTATTCCACAATAGTCTTCAAACTATTCCACAAAATAGAAACAGAGGGAACACTACCCAGTTCATTCTATGAAACCACAATTAGGCTTATACCTAAACCACACAAAGACCCAACAAAAAAAGAAAACTTCAGATCAATTTTACTCATAAATATCAATGCAGAAATACTCAATAAAATTCTTGCAAACCGAATCCAAGATCACATCAAAACAGCCATTCATCATGATCAAGTAGGCTTCATCCCAGGGATGCAGGGATGGTTCAATATATGTAAATCCATCAATATAATCCACTATATGAACAAACTCAAAGGAAAAAAAAACACATTATCCTCTCATTAGATGCTGAGAAAGCACTTGACAAAATTCAACACCCCTTCATGGTAAAATGTCTTGGAAAGATCAGGAATTCATTACCTCTACATTGTAAAAGCAATATACAGCAAACCAGTAGCCAACATCAAACTAAATGGAGAGAAACTTGAAGCAATCCCACTAAAATCTCAGGGACTAGACAAGGCTGCCCATTCTCTTTCTACCTATGCAATGTGGTTCTCGATGCCCTACCCAGAACAATTACACAACAAAAGGAGGCCAAAGGGACACAAATTGGAAAGGAAGAAGTCAAAATATCACTATTTAGCCCTTTTTTTAAAGGTGCGTCTGATGGTCCAACTCAGGTCATCAGACGTACACAGTGATTGCCTTTACCTGCTCAGCTATCTCTTCTGCCTATAAATCGCTCTAGAAAGAAGACTTAATCACCTCTATCTTCCCACCAACTTAAAAACTTAAATCCAGTTGAATATTTGCAAAGCTTGAATTAAAAGCAGAGATGAAAAAGTGGAGAGCTATTACAAGATTATGTTGGCAAAACAGGTGGAAAAATAATAATAAAATGGGTCAAAATCAAGTTGAGACAGGGAGCCATCATCCCATGAGGTACACATACAAACATGCAGGCAAAACAGTCATACACAATAAATAAAAAAAATCTTTTATTAAAATTTATTTTTAAAATGTGGGATTTATACAGAGTTTGGGTGAAATGGAGAGCGAGTCATTGATTTTTCACTAGAGGAGAGTACCTGAGAGAACACCGTCTTTCGTGGGCTCATGGTGGAGGATGCAGTTAAAGCACAGGATTAATGTTTTGGCAGAAGAAACCAGAAACCAACATCGCATGCAGAAATTCAACAACCGGAAATGAGAGGAATGAGGAGATGACAACTCTCGTTCTCCTTTGGGTCGTTTGTTACACCCCAGCATGTGCTGCAGTTTGTTTGTACCTGTGTACACTTATGTAATATCTAATACTCTTCTGCTAACAATAGGGTGGGGTCTTAGCACTGAAGTTTTATAAAATGTTTTGTCTGAACCAATATTGTCTAAAATTGTGGAATTGCTCCTGTCAGATAGATAATCCATTTTCCTCTCTTATTTTTCTATTGTTTTTATAATTTCTACAATATCGACATTCTGGAGGCTGAGGCAGGGAAATAACAAATTTGAAGCCAGGCTGGCTACATATTGAAACTGTCTCAAAATAATAAAAATAATAATAACAACAACAACAATAATAACAACAATAATAAAGCAAACAACCAACCCCAAGAAAACAAAAGCTGTGAGATTTTGCTGACATTTTTAAGTTCAGCCTATTGTAATGTTGTAGCTAGTTGTAATACAGCCTATTATATTGGGAAAAAATATTAAAAATTAATGAGCTAAGTGTTTAATTCACTATTTTAGAAAAAAGAATAAGTCACTCCAAAGAAAGTTTTTAAAAAGATATAATGAAGATGAGACAAATAATAATGAACTAAAAAATACAAATAGATAAGATAGAATCAATAAAGCCAAGAATTGTTGCCTTAAAAATCTAAAGAAAATAGATTCAAATGGCAAAATTTGATCAAAATAGGATCAAACAGTTAAAACAGAAGAAGGAACTATTGGAGAAAATTAAAAACATAAAAGTTAGAGATTATGGGCTGGAAAGATGGCTCAGTGGTTAAAAGCAAAAATAATTTTGAGTGATTGTTGAGTTCTTTGAGTTTTCTTCAGTTCTTGTAGAGCTCCTGAGTCCAGTTTACCACCAGCGTCTGGTGGCTCACATCACCTGTCATTTCAGCTCCAGGGGATCTGACCTCACTGTCCCCCATGAGCCCCTATACTCAGATATACATATCTCACACCCAGACACACAGACACATAATTTAAAACAAAGTGCTGTTAAACTGGAGCCTGTCATAAAAATCTCTACAAATGTATGTTTGAAAATATAGACAAAATGTAAACAACCCACAACATCTGATAAACCTAAGCCTGCCGGTCGAATCGTGTTGCACCTCACAGGTTGTCAGTTACTTTGGATTTTTAATCTTCGAATGTTTAGGGAATTTGTTTGAGGAAGGGGAGTGGGGGGACAAATGTTTTTTCTAAAAAGTTCTTGATTGGATGAGTAATTATAAAAGTAAAAATAAAAATAACTGGGTAGGTATCTAAAGAAAATGAAATTTAAATTAGAAACTATCAAAAATTAAACTTGATTAATTTATACTTAAGTATCCTTAATAAAATTTGGGACCGTGTGGATTTTTAAATGAATAGTACATACATACCGAAGCATTCAGATTTTATTCTTGACCTCCCATGACGCTTATTTATCAAAATCTCAATTCAAGTCAGTGAATGTGGAAGCTGATTGTTAAACCTATCCAGATGGTAAAATCAATTCCACTTTAGATTGGGAAAACTAAAAATTGAAGTTAGTTCCATTTGGAAAGCTGAAAATCTACCTTTTGTTTTTATAACAAGATGGCAGTCCTGTATAGTTCATCTGAATAAAATCCTAAGTATATATGTCTAGTAAAAAGGTTAAGGCATATACAGACTCAGTATTTGTAACTTTAAGTTACTTATCTTTTATTCTAGTTTAATAAAAGCAGTTATGGATAGAAATGTAAACATTGTAAAAAATACCTAAAATGGATGTGACTAGTCATTTTGTTTGTAATGTAGACCAGACCATTACTGAAATGGGAGTGTAAGACCTCAGCTGCAAAGCACTAGTATAGCTGGCAGTACATGTAGCGCAGTGGGGGAAACTGCAGAGCATGTAATCGTGCAGTATGAGCTTAGAGATGTATGTGAAGTAGGTAGGCCCAGCTTAGAGAAGTGGCTGAACTGAACGTTACCTACAATTTGCTAAAAGGGTAAACACTCCTAAGGGAAGGCACTAGAGAATGAGTGTGACCAATTTCACAAATTGTCAGACTCAAGCAGTGTGTAAAGAAGGCATTTGATCTTTTTTCCCTAAATGCCTGATTCTGTAAAGATCTGTAGTAAAATAATTCCATCGAAAAAGCAGTGTTTAGGGGAAATTCCTTACAGTTGTACACAGGATAGTATTAAGTAGATGGAAACGTCGGTTATCCCAAGTAGAGATAGATCCCTGTCACAACTGCATTGAAAGCCCTAGGTTAGGATGTTAATGGCTGGCTAAAATGAAGCTGATTGTTATTTCAAAGACAGCTGATTCTGAATGAATGCTAAAGGAGATAAACCAACATTATGGTCTCCCCATTTCTGTTACCTTCAGTGGTTACTTACCTTATAGTTCAGTATCTTAGCTTTGCTGTTACACCATGCTGTGTCCCTGTCTTATTCTCAAATGATTGTTTCATCTTTATATAAAGGGCTGTACATTTGTATTCATATTCTCTCACTTTTTTTTCCTTTCTCTACCATTTCTCTTCCATGTCCCTTCGTCTCTCTTTTGTAGGATGGGGGTCTTTTTATATTGCTTAGGTTGACCTCAAACTTTTAGGCTAAAGTAATCTTCCTGCTTCAGCTTCCCGAATAGCTGGATTTTTTCTTTTTACTACGTATTCTATTAATGAAGTTATATGTGAGGGAGAATTAAACTGTTCCTAAAATGCCTTGGCATAATAAAAAATCTGTCTATTTTTTTAATTATCACTAAATGCTGAAATCATTGTTTCAATAAATTTAACTATATACCTCGTTACATTACTGACTCACTTATAGTGTAATAACTTAGAACATATCTATATAAATTACTAGGAAGCTTATTGATAAGAAGAACAAATTATTAAATCAGTTTCAGGAAAACCTAACACAGGACAGATACAATGGCATACACCTATAATCCAGCATTGTGTGAGTGTGAGGTGAGCTTGTGCAAGACCTTGTCTCTGAAAAATAAAAATGAAGAAACACCAGCAACAAAGGAGAGTAGGCTAGAGAGGTCTTAGGGGCTGTCTATCAATAATGTCTTCCAGAGTTGACAGCATATAAAACCCACCAAAAATATGATATTAAAAATTCTTATACATAGATTAAAATGCTCAAAATGGTCATTTTGGGCTAAACAATACTGTTAGTTAGAGATTATTCTTTGCAAGGCCTAAAACCTTGATTAATTTAGTCAAACTCCTAGAATTTGTAGAGGTAGTTCTCTCATATATTGAAGATTTCTTTATAGTGTTCAAGGGCATATTATCTTCTAGAAGGCTTTTTCCCCTTGTGTTTTAAGGTAAGAAATAAGTTTAGGGTATTCTTAATTTTTCTTGTCACTATTACACTTTGTTATTAAATCACATGCCTTCCTCCTTTGTCTCAGTGACTCAACTCTGTGTATTTTGACTTGGAGAGTCTTACTAGCCACAGCATTCCAGACTTGTGTCTTCCTTGATAGGCCATGTTTGGAATAAATGCTTAGAATGCATGCCTTAGTTTTGAAACACAAAGAATTGTGAACATACTGTTAAATTATTTTAGTTATTTTTAGGAACAAATAAGACAACTAGAGTTTCTGTAGTTATAGTTTCTCCCTCCATTATAATCTATTATGTAAAACACACAGAGAACAAAGTAGCGTGCCTGGTGGTTAAAAGCACAAGCTCTAAATGCAGACTGTGTGGATGCTAATCCTCATTCTGCCTCTTGCTTGCTGGGCATTCATGGCAGAGTACTAGAACATCTTATTTTTCTGTCTGTAAAATCGGGAGGATAATTCCAGTTCCAAAAAATTATTGTCTAGATTAAAGATGTAATTCATTTAAAACACGTCTTTGAAATAAAGCATAATATGGCTTTATTTCATAAAGCTTGGTATTATAGCATTATTGTTTTTTTTTGTCATTGTCAAAATGTCTGGCTGTTATCACTAAGAACCAGAGATACCCTTTGTATTGGAAACTTAAGTTAAAACCTCAGTCTCTTTAAAAATCCACTTTTTAAAAGTCCAAATTATTTCCGTTGTGGGCTTTTGTACAGTAAAAAGTTAGATAATTCTTATCCCAAGAGGTAGGAACCAGAACACAGATACAATCAGATCAAAGAGAAACAAACTATCCAGCAGTATAAGTAGTTCATTGTCTAACATCTGGTCTCAACTGCAACCGGGACTGCCCCTTACCAGTGTTCTCTGCTAGCCTCTCACAGTGCCACCTCTCAGATCCTCTCCATGATATTTCCATCCTGCAACATTAGTGCCACAAAAACAGTGTGGAAGACTCCTACACTTAACCAAGTTCAGCTGTCAGCTCAGGATGCTGCCTTGGCTCTTCTGAACCATAGCTCTATGTGCTGACCCTGAAGAAATACTTCCTAGAAGATTGCAACTCAGTCGTGCTCGTCTCTTATTAATCACAGCCGATTTTCCAGCCACCTCTAACTAGCACCAATTGTCCCAGTGTAGCGAAGATCTCACTTTAGTGTTGCCAGTCTTTGGCTAATCACAGCCAACTTTCTATCTCAGTTGACCAGAAACCTCAAATTCTTGTCACACAAAGAGCCCTGAGGCTTTGCTTCCCTCTAAACTTCACAAGCCTGACCTCGGTCATCTGCATTGCATAGGTACACACTCATACACAGAGCAGGGCCTGCCGGGGACTGAGTAATCCAGCCAGCTGCCAGTCAGCCTCCTGTTGAGACTACTGTCTTCTTTCTAAGTTAACATTGGTCTTTAGGGGTGCAAACCTTGTGAGAAATAAAACTCATGGTCATTCAAGCGGTTATTTTATACCACGAGATAAATCATGTTGTAGAGGGGCAAGAAATTAGTGTAAAGTACTGAACCCTATCACTGGTTCAGTTTCTTCAAGAACAATTTAATTACATGCATTGTTTGTTTTCATCGTATGGAGATAAAAAGTATAGTAATTAACTATAGTTTCTGGGTTTTGAAATCAAGTTGCTCACTTTAGCCAGTCCAATTCAAATAGTTAAAGCCTTGAAATATATTTGCCTAATGAGTTCATAAGCCTGAAACTAAAATTAGATGTTTGGAAGAAAGTGAGGAAATGAGTTTCAATTTTTTCATTAACCAGAACATTACATACTAAGGAAACTGTTTCATTCTATTATTTTATCCTAGCTAATTAAACTTATTTTTCTCCCAGTTTGCTTTCTGTCATTTATCCAGAGATTAAAATATCTGCATCTTTGAACCTTGATAATTATCAGAGAAAATATGAGGTTTTTCCTCCTGCCTTACCAGCTCCTCTCCCAACCTGCCTTGTTCCCCAATTTTAGAATCACCTGACTTGGACACATCACTGTTAAAGTCATGTCTTGACATCTGAAGGCCTCGCCGTGTGGTGTACTCCAACAAGCTGATTTGCTTAAATTCCTTTGTGCCATTCCCAGGAATCTGAGTTAATTATACTGCCATCTTTCAGAGATGTATGTTAGAAGTCACATGTGCCTAATTCTGAAAATGACTTCGTACATTAAGACTCATTTATCCTCTGATGGTTAGAGAGGAGCCGAGACAGTTACTGGTCATAAATTTAAAATACAGCAATAGCATGGAACTGTCCTCTACTGCAGGCATAGAAGCTGCGGCACCACCCTCTCAGTCATTAGGAATATTGTAATTTGGCTAATATCTTAATGTCAGGATGCCACAAGGAGATGAAAAGGAGACCTGTATCCAACATGCAAACAATGATAGGGTAAGCACTTCCAGTTGGCTTTTCTTAGGCAGCATTGATTGGCGTGCATTACTGGGTCTGTGTAAAATGGTGTCCTTTTAACACTAGCCGAATTTAAATATAAGTAATTCTTTTTTCTGCTGCAGATTAGTGTAATACGGAGAGATTTTCTGTAAGTGAGGGGAAGCAGTGGACGCCTGTTAATAGCCTAAAAGTAACTAACGAGGATGTGCAGTCAGACGATTGATTGAATGAATAGCTGCAGTCCTGTGTGTTTCTTCCTCGCTCGCTCTCTGCAAGCTGGAGAGAGAGAGGGAGGGGGAAGAGCAAGGCAGGGAGGGAGCACGAGAAAAATGCTTTCTCTTAAGTGGAAGTAGCACGGATCCCAGGGGCCAGGAGGCCAGAAATGGAAGTTTAAACTGCATCTATCTTTTAAAGGCAGAACAGCAGGAGTCAAAATGTCAGTCTCCGGAGTCATGGTTTACTCTTTATTTTTTAAGATCTGGAAGATAACACAGAATACTTTTTTTAGGATGTGTTTTTTTTCTTGTCCATGTTGAGATTATCTAATGTTATCTGAGACGCTGGATTCCTATCTGTCTGTCAGTTGAAGTGGAGATGGGAAGCAGTTGTGATAAAGGTATACTATATATAGATATCTGTGTGCATGTATATATGTGTATATCTATGTATCACTATGAAAAATGTTTAAATGTAGCATGAGTGTTTATAGCTATTAAATTAGAGCTCACATCATCTGCAGATTCTTAGTCTTGTTAGGTCATTTGAAGATTTATGATTTCAGAGTAAAATGTGGGTAAGGTCAGATAGCCAGATCAAGGGGAAGCTGGTCTATTTTTATATCTGCATAGGCATGTATATTCTTTTATCCCGCAGCACCTTTCAGTCTTCTTACAGCTTTTGCTACAGTCTGATGAATCATGTGAATAGAACCGAACTTTGACCTTGGTTCAGACAGTGTCAGATCATGTACAACGCTACTATTTCTGGTTCACAAGAATATTAGCAATGTCTGGTTCTCTTAACTTCTAAATAGCTGAGAGAGAAGTAGAGCCATGTGGTACAAGATCTAACTAGTAAGTGAACCTGAAAACCTTAGCCACATTACAGCTTAGAAGAATTACTAGTTCTATATGCACACATGAAAACAGAATCAATTCTTAACCCTGACCAAGTTTCTTTGTCTTTATAGGTCAAACATCACAAAAATATCTAAAGCACATTGAGATAAAAATGTACTGGACCTTTGAAAAAGCAGCTCTTTGTGTATGTGTGGAAACCAGCAATGTTATAGTTTAGGGAAAGTCTGAAAGTTTGGATCCTTGATGTTTCTATTTCCTCCACTTTTCCAGAGGTACCAGCAGAAAGGTCCCCCCGCAGACGGAGCATCTCAGGGACCAGCACATCAGAGAAACCCAACTCCATGGACACTGCGAATACCTCTCCTTTTAAAGTACCAGTAAGTGTTGCTTTCCCCTAAAAAGAAATATTGTTTTTTTTCTTTTGAGAGTTAAAGTAATCCATATATTTTGTTCCTCAAGAATTTCATTACAAAACTGAAGGTAAAGACCAGATGTATAAATTTATTTTGATTAACTGTATATTATTATGTCCAGTATGAGGTCTACTAGATTTTAAGAAATATTTTGCATGGGAACTATTTAAAAAAAAAACCAAGTATCTTAAATATAAATTTTTCTGAACTATAGAGTACAAATCTTTGCAGATGTCATTTAATTATTAGATAAAAATATATTAATATCAAGTACAAAAGTTTGCCAACAGCATTCCGAAATGGGAGAACCATAGTGGAGCAAGATAGCCAACCATATCTCACTGTAAAACTCGGTGTGTAGCCTTGTGTTTGTGTGTGAGTTTGTGTGTTTGTGCGTGTATAGATATATTTATGCATGTATGTATTTGCCATGATGTACATGTGGAGGTCAGAGGTAGAACTTTTTGGAACCTGTTCTCTTCTACTTCTGTATAGATTCCAGGAACTAAATTCAGGTCATTGGGCTTTGTGGCCTTAACCTCCTGAACCATCTTGCCAGCCTCAAATAACTCAGTTGTTTTTTTTTTTTTTTTTTTTTTTTCCGGAGCTGGGGACCGAACCCAGGGCCTTGCGCTCGCTAGGCAAGCGCTGTAACTCAGTTTTAATCATCTTTCCTCTTTGAATATTGGGTCAGAAATGCACCTATTTTGTGAACATATTAAAATTTGTAGTGTTTAAAGGGCACATTTGAAGAGAATTGCTTTAAGAGTTTGGTTATTTTAAGTACAATGAAAATCAGTATAAATTATAAATAAACTTTTTTATTTGGGGTTGGGTAGGCTTTTTCCCTCTTAATAAGGCCAAACTGGTATGTTCTTATTTTAATACTTTTAAGTTGAGATGGTTTTTTAAGTAAAACTTTTTTTTCAGATGTTTGATGAATGTTCGTTAACATATTTTATTTCTGTGAACTCTGAAAGCAATATAATTACCTCTTCTACATTAAATATGGGCAGGGTTTGGATATCCATTTCTGTAAGAACCTTTCAAAACTGTACAGATTTGCATAGACTGTGAGTGCTAGATTAATATTGTAACCAGAATCTGGAAGCTTTTTAAGAGTATCCAATTTCCTCTCTTACTAAATCTCCTAGTTCTATAGGCACAGCTACATATGTTTTGATATTTATAAATGAAAATCATCCTTTCACCTCTTTTTTTTTTTTTTTTAAAGAAGTAACCAGTATAGCTTAACATGTATTAACAACTGTGCTGATTGGTTTTTGTCAACTTGACATATCTAGGAGGGGAATATTGTGAGAAAATGTCTTCATAAGCAAGTTGGTGGAATATAGTCTTGATTAGTTGTTGATTTTGGGGGCCCAACCTATTATTGGTGGTGTCGTGCCCCAGTTGGTGGTCCTGGGGTAAAAGCAGGCTGAACAACCAGTAAGCAGCATGCCTCCATGGCCTCTCCATGAGCTCCTGCCTGCAGATTCCTATCCTCATCTCCCTCTGTGATTGGAGTATGATGTGGAACTGTAAGCTGAAATACACTCTTTCCTCCCCAGGTTGCTTTTGGTCATGGTGCTTTATCACAGCAATAGAAACCCCACTAAGACAGTAAACTCTGAAGTATATGATCATATGTCAATGTGTATTGTATTATATAGCAGTTCAGAGACAACAGTGATCCTAAATTAAGAAAAAGTAAGAGATTTTTTTCCCATTAATTATTCATTTAAAAGATGAGATTTTTTTTTGCTTTTTTTTTTCAGGGATAACTGGGTATATTATATAACAGTTAACAATATTTAAAACAACTCATGGACAGAGTTCAGTGATAAACTTGACTGTATTGAGTTCCAATTCAAGATTTTCATACTTGTCTAGCTGGAACCAAATGGTGACTTCTTGCATATTTCTTAAAGTACCCAAATGAGAGTATCCCTCTCTACATTATGATAGCAATGAAAAATGTCTTAAATTATGTGTGAAGATTTATATTCAGGCTTTGTAAATTTTAATTAAGAACTTCAGCTTTCACCCATTTAAATAATAAATTGGTAACTAATGTTAGAGTTATCTTAATAAGACTATTGTTAAGTAGAAGTTTTTGAAGCAACAAAAGGGAAGTACTTAAGACCAGGCACTGCCATGTATTCATTTGATAATCATAGAGTAATGAGGGAAAGGAAAGGTTCCTGACCAGCAAAATCAGTCTCAAAGTCATGTATTTCTAGAATGTCTAGAATTTCCACGCACAGCCCTAGTCAGTGTTCTAGAATTAGCTATCAGAACAGAACCCAATTTTTCATCAACTCCCTAAAAGAAAAGACTAGCATCTCACATGGTTTAGTAGCCCAGGAGCATGCCATCAGACCTCAGAGTAGTACAATATACACAGAAGTCAGCACTGATAACAGGGCACTGATAAAGTGTATTTGTTTCATTTTTTTAAAGTGTAACTGGGTATATCATTTGAGGATACTTTAAATCTTAAAGTTAGAGGATCTTTATAAAACTTATTGCCCAGAAAGGTCTGTTTCATGCTAGATAACTAATATTTTTATTTATTGTGTGACAATTTCATACATGTATCTAATGTATTTTGATCATTTTCATTTCTCATTTTCCTTACTTTTACTTTGTTTGTGCCTTTGTTCCTCATTTAAGAATGCCTATCCATTCTGACCGTGCTTGTAACCACCCCAGTTGCTCTGTGCAGTACATTGTACATAACAAACATCAATCAGATAGTTGTTGAGTGGATAAATACACAGGATTTATACGAGGATGCAGACAGAATGAGCGTATCTCAGACCTACTCTCTCAGTATAACTCACAGCGTTGTGCAACTGTGATAATGAACATTTCATAAGAGACCGTTTGAAATGAGTGTGCCTGTGCAAGACAGAAGGTCTTCCCTCAATAAAGAGAAACGTTTAATTAGCAGATAGGAATTGTGTCTAGAGTATATTCAGTGTATATTTACATCTGGAAATTGAAACTAGTTAGAATTTTTATTTATTAATTTCTTTCCTGAGATATTTCTTTGAGACTTAGATACCATGCATATGTACAAGCTCATGCTGTTTTTGGTACTTGCTGAGTTTTTTCCTAGATTCTTCAAACAATTGCAATCATTTCAATAGCTTTTGCCTCTTAAAAAGAACATTTTTGTTTGCTTTTTCCTTTTACATTTTGCTAGGGTGTTTGCCTTGGTATATTTGTGCTTTCCTCTGTATAAAACTTTCTTTGTACATTTTATACATTGCTCATGACATTTAAGTGACTTTATGGAGAACTGAGAACAACTGAGTAAAATAAGTTCTCTCTCTACATTTAATTCAGAAAGGAAAACTATTGTGTCCTCTGTTGTATATAGTTGTTTCCTACACGGTTTCTGAGGTTTTGGAGCAGGCTTCTTTATATTCTATTTATAAAGTGACTATTGATATTTGGGATTTCTGTCTGACTTCTACTCAGATGATACCATCCATTTGGCATTTACTAAGAGAGAGCTGCTTGTTTTCCGGGCCAGGTGTTCAGCTTGGTGTCCTCATTTCCATAGCACAATGATCTGATTGGCCTTGTCTATGACACAATACAGTCACAGCTGCTCCATTTGTTTTGGCTTTGGGCTTAGCTCTGAAAGAATTCAGACACTAAAAATTATTTCAAGATGCCCAGAAAGCCTAGTTGAACTAAGGCAACAGCCAGATATTCCTGTATAACCTTCCTTATTGTCTTGATACGGTAACATGTGACCACTTCCAGTCAGACAAATGCATAAATCTAAGAGATTGTCAAATGACTAATCTTTTGTATAGTTTTTTTTAAATTCTGGGAAATAAAGTGAAGACTATATTAAAGTCACGAGTAACAAGATATTGGGGCTGGAGAGATGGCCTAGCTGGAATACCAGCTGGTCTTCCAGAGGACTCACGCCCAGTTCCCAGCACCCTCAGTGGTGCTCGCAGCTAACCATTGTACCTTTACTTCCAGGGGATTTGATACCCTCTTCTGGCCTATACACATGTGTGTTGCACAAACATCTATGCAGACAAAAACACTCATACACATAAAATAAAATGATAAAATTTTTTAAATGTTTCTGAAACATTTATTTAAAAGTCAGTACCCCCTTTCTTAAGTATCTTCCTGTCAAGACCAGCTGGTATTGGTTTCTGTTGTATCTGATGTCTTATATATATATATGTATACACACACACACACACACACACACACACACACACACACACACACTCTCTGTATAAGTACTTTCAAAATTAAACAGACAAGACTAGAAAGTGTTCATTGTCCAAACCAGTGGTTTTTAAGTCTAACTAGCCATAAAATTTACCTTTCATAAAATACACTGATGCTTAAAGATGAGCCTAATTATCTGTGTTTTTGGGTTTTGTCTTTTTTTTTTTTGAAGTGGGGGAGGTCTTATTGTGTTATTGTTTTGTTTTTTAATATTCCCAAATGTACCCTGAAATTGAGAATTGTTTGCCTTCAGGATTTGTAAAATATGAACTCACTTGTGCCAGTCTTATCTGTAAATATCAGTGCTTTCTTTTGTATCTTCAAGTCTGACATAAGAACCGAGTGAGCAGTGCTGGCCCTGTGACCTGCTGCTGCTCACGTGTAAACTGCTCTGCAGTGCAGTAATTGATTATCTGTGTGTTTGCCATGGTTGGATAGACCGCCAGTCTCAATTTACAAACTGTCTACTGTGACACACTGGCCAGTGTAAGAGTCTCCTCTTAGAAGTGAAATAATAACATTGGAGTTACTGTATCCAAGCTGAAAAACTATTTTAATTTTTATATCTTCATTGTTTCTATGTTCTAGAAAGATAATTACAGCCATTTCTCCTAGAACTTAGAGACTGTATCCATCTCGTCTCCTCCTTTTCACTACCCCTTCATTCAGAGTTGAAGTCTGTCATAGAATCACTCTGCAATGACTCCTCTTTTAATAAAGAATGTATTTGTGCTCCTATTGCATGAATACACATAAAGGCATAAATAAAAATGTCATTACCAAAGGTAATGGTAATGTACTAAACAGAGATACTAGAAAATGTGTGATACAACATTAGAAATCCAACTATATCTTTAAGTCAGTTTAAAATCAGGATACAATTTAATAATAGCCTTAAAAGTTTGAAATTTTGGGTTGGGGATTTAGCTCAGTGGTAGAGCGCTTGCCTAGGAAGCGCAAGGCCCTGGGTTCGGTCCCCAGCTCTGAAAAAAACAAAACAAAACAAAACAAAAGTTTGAAATTTTGTATCTTGGAGTACAGGAAAAAACATAAGGTTAGTTACAACTCTTTGAAGAATAGAATCTAAGAATAGAGATTTATAGATACCAGGAGATAGGAACAGATTTGGCAGACATTGTTAGGAGTCTAACTTGAAAGAATGAAAGAATGATGTGAAAGAAATACTCATCAATCTATGGTAATCCTTAGAAATTAACATACAGCAGCCTCAGCACTAAGGAGTCTTGTTTATCCCACCCTGGAGAAAAGGCATAATAAAGAGGATAAGGCAGTCACCTATATATAGCAATTCTTTAGATAACTGCCCTTCTTGTCCCAAGAAAAGCTATTTCTCCTTGCCTTCAATGGGGGAGAGAGGCACGATATAATTTCCTTTATAATTAAACACAAGTGTTTTAAACTAACTTAAGAATTGGTTAGTCATTAAGCATACCTAATATGTAAAGCAGACATCAAATGCTTCCCTCCTATATAGGAATTCAGAAGTTAATGATGTAGAAAGAAAATGTCACCAGTGTCATGATTTTGCTAAAGTAAACTGCGCAAAGGGTGGTTTTTGCCCCTTTCTCTAAAACATTGCAAGGTTCAAGCACCGCTGCTAAAGAATACTCCTGAGGTGACTTCTAGCATTGAACTCTTTAATTCTATATCCAATGCCTCTGCTCTTCTGAATTGTTCTAACAGTTTGTATAGTTTGTATTAATCATCTACTAATTTTAGCTTAAAGGATACCTTAGTTTAAATTTAAAAAATTTTTAAAACCCTCCTAAAAAGACCCAAAGAAGGTAAACAGTGGTGCTTATATACTTGAAAAGATGCTCCATATCAACTCTTAAGAAAGTTCACATTTAAATGATGCATTGCTACGTGTAAGATAGCCATGATCAAAACAAGGAGACAATAGTATTATTAAAGATGTGGAGAGGGGTTGGGGATTTAGCTCAGTGGTAGAGCGCTTGCCTAGGAAGCGCAAGGCCCTGGGTTCGGTTCCCAGCTCCGAAAAAAAAGAACAAAAAAAAAAAAAAAAAAGATGTGGAGAAACTGAAACTCTTCATATATTGCTGGTGGGAATGTAACTTGTGTCCATTTTTTAACAAATAGTTTAATAGTTCCTCAAAAGATAAAAGTTGAGGAACTTTTTCCAATTGACCTAACAATTCTACTTCTAGGGATGTAAAGAAAATGGAAAAACATACCTTTACAAAAGGACACAAATGTTCATATTATCATTATTTATAGTAGCTACAAAGTAGCCACAGTGTAATTATCAGCTAGGAAACAGATATTAAAAGTGTGGCCAGTTCATATAAATAGGACATTATTACCCTTAAGAAGAAATTAAACAAAGGTGTGAGCTACCATATTGGCAGCGCCTACCCCCTACAAAAGCTAGAAAAGTCAAAAACAGAAATCCATATGTTTTATGGCTGTTTATATGAAAAGTCCAGAATCTTAGAAGCAAAAGAATTCTAGAATTAGACTGTGGTGATGATTATATAATGTTCTTTCTCCTCTCTCTCCCTTCCCCTCCCTCTCCCCACCCCTATCCCCCGCCTTATCCCATGTGCTAGGATTATTACAGTCATGAGCTACTACTGTACCCAGCTCAACTTTTTGAATACACAAAAGCCATTAACTTGTACACTTTTAAAAGAGTAATTTTATAGCATATAAATTACATACTAATAAAGTTGTTATAAAAATTAAAATATGGGCCTGTAAGACACTATAAAAGATATAAAGTCTTATTAATACTTTTTAATGTTATAAATTGAAGCAATAGTATTTCTGATATACTAGATTAAATAAAGTATATTGAGGGAAAAGGGCAAAGAAGATATATGGAAGTACATTGTTATATATTAGCTGTTTATTGTCTACAAAGTTCTTAATCAGGCATTAATGATGCTTTGAATCATTGCATTTTTCCAAACTATCATAACTTTGCCTTCTACAGGGGAAGTAATATCATATAGTTTTTATTTCAGGATATGGGAATAGGAAACATAATATTTTATAAGAAAATAAAGCAGGGATGCTTAATAGTTAAGAGTCCTTACTGCTCAAGTTCAGTTCATAGCATCGACACAGCAGCTCACAACCGCCTGAAACTCCAGTTCCCTGGGAACCAGTGCGTCTTCTGGCCTCAGCGGCTCCTGCATGTACACAGTACATAGTTACACAGGCTCAAACGTTTTATCCGTTATCAGCTTTGCACATCTGAAGAATGATTCATTTCTTATAAAATGAGTCATCAAGTCTTGTCTGCATCTTTTCAAACCCATCAATCTCCTCTTCTCAGCCCACCTGCCATTCACTGCCTTCAGTTACCAGTGTTACTCCTCCTTCCGTGGACTGGTATGAGCCAGCTCTATGGAGAGGAAACCAGTGCAGTATCTAAGCACTGCACTCAGAAAGTCCTATGCGTGGAGCTGAGTGCTTTGTGGTTAGAAGAGTGAAATCCCCGCCCCCTTTTTGTATATATGTACTGTGTTCTTGTATGTGAACATAGGAGAATGGCACATGTGTACATATGTGTATTTGTATGCAAAGGTCAGAGGATGTCAGATATATTTCTCAGCAGCTCTCCATCTCAGTTTATTTTTTTTCTGTCTTTTTCACGTGTGTACCATCTATATAGACTTGTGTGTGCTGGACCACATGTGTGTGACCATGCATGTAAAAGCTCAGGATTGATACTGAGAATCTTTCTAGACCACTGGTCCACTTTATTCTTTGAAGTGAGGTCTTCCAGTTAACCCAGAGTTGGCTGATAGAGCAAGTCCTGCTAGCAATCTAGACGTAGGAAGTGCCTTGTCTACCATCTTCTGAGGCTAAAATTAGGGGCCAGGTATCATGTCCACCCAGCATTTATGTGAGTTCTAGAGATCTGAACTCCAGTTCTTTTGCAAGTGCTTTAACTATTGAGCCATCTTTATTTTTTTTTATTACATTTTTAGAGAGAGGAGAGGGCAGGGGTCAGAAAACAACTTTTTGAAATCACTTCTCTCCTCGTCAACCCAGGCATCAAAGTCGTGTTTTGAACAGTGGCATTCTTTTCCGGCACTTTGAATGGTTGCCTGCATTTAGACTGAGACACACTAATTGTGCTGCCAGTCCTATGTAGTGCTTTGTTAACTCACTCACCTCTACCCCCAGGTCCTCTGCATGCTCTCTAGCCTTCACACTGCTGCCAGAGTGCTTTCTTTACAAAATTTAAACTTGATTGTTCTTTTCATATCTCAGACTTGGCAGCAAGTGCCTTCACCCACTGAGCCTTCTCACCAGCCCACACCTTATCTTCTGAAAAATGATCTGTCACTAAACTTGGAACTTGCTGATTCAGCCAGGGATGCTGGCCACAAGACCCAGGGATCCTCCTGTCTATACCTTTCTAATACAGGGGTTAGGGACACCTGCAGCCAAGCCTGGCTTTTTTTTTTATAGATGTTAGGAATCAAATCCAGGACCTCAGGCTTTTGTGATAAGCACTTTACCAACTGAGCCATACCCTCAACCCTACAATCTTGAAATACAGTCTTGAAATTCTTATTACTTGACTCACTCTGTCTTCAAATGAGAAAGTTTTCAAGTAGCTCAAGTAGTACGTGACCAAATCTTACACAGTTTAGTTGGCCTGCCCAGATTACTTCGGAGTGCAGAAATGATGAATGTTTGAGTCATCATCTTTAAATTGTGGTTATTAAATGTTCCTACGTCATACATCTGACTATTTTATTAAGTAAACACTAAAATAAATACTCAAGTATATTTTATTCTTTTTATAGAATCAACAGAGTTTAGGCACCACTTTTCTTGAAGCCCCAGAGTCCTTCTTCAACTTGTAACGGCAGCATCAGACTGTCCCTTTTCCTATGCTTCTGATAGCTCACTTAAACCTGTGGGTGGTGTGCATTATCCTCCACTCCACGCAGAGTGTGAGTGCACTGTTACAGCATGTAAGTGCATGCGTAGCAGCCTGGTCATTGTCTGGTGGTTTTGAGTCATTCAGCTTTGTGAGCTTTTTGTTTTTTCACGATTCTTCAGTGATCTGCTAAATGAAACAATTAGAAAGGATGGAATATAGTAAATAGAAAAAACATGTTCCTCTGTGGAAGCACTTTGAACATAAGAAAGGAAGGGATGACTTGTGAAGAGTATTTTTCCTATGTTTGCCCTTCATTCACGATATTAGTTGACTGTGTAGGAATGTGGTGCCTTTCAGCTCTTTAAAAATCAAACAAGGAAAAGACAATAGTAACCAACAGAACTGAAGAGCAAGGTCTGATGATCTGTCCTACTTCCCTACATTTTATGCAGTCAGCGAGATCACTTTCACTCAGAAGCACCTTTCTTAGATCAGATGGTTGTAGTTGGGGGAAAAATCTGAACTCTTCTCAACATATGATCTAAGAGGCTTGCATCATCCTGCCCGTCAGGCTATCAATTCATGGATTACACATTTTTGGCATTTAAGGATTTGTTTCTAGACTAAGCAAAAGAGTGCTAACTCTATTTTGGCCAACAACACAGCTCAGTAGATGGAGGCACTTGTTACTAACCCTAGAGACCTCACTTTGATTATTGGAACCCACATAGTGGAAGGAGAGAACCAACTCTCATAAGCTGTCCTCTGATTTCCACATGTGTACTGTGGTGTACACACCAACACTCATACACTCAAATAAATGAGTTCTTTAGTAAAGAACTGTATGCTGGGTGTGATGACAAACCTTTAATCCCAGCACTCCGAAGTCAGAGGTAGGTGGATCTCAGTGAGTTCTAGGGCAGCTACAGGACTGTATAGAGATACCTTGTGGGAAAAGGAGAGGGAATGGGGGAGGAAAGGAAGAAAAGAAAGACTGAAGAGAGGAAAGAAAGAACTGTAGTTTTTTTACTATATGATCTTAACCTGTTTGACCAAGAACAAGTTGATTGCCCTCATCTCAAATCTTTTATTATTTGTTTTGTTTTGTTTTGTTTGTTGAGACAGGGACTCACATTGTAGCCCACACTAGCCTAGAATTCACTATGTAGCCTCAGCAAGCCTCAAACTTGTGGTAGTTCTCCTGCCTCAGCCATCTTTTCATTGCCTAAACAAATGGTGCTTAAGTGTGTGTGTGTGTGTGTGTGTGTGTGTGTGTGTGTGTGTGTGTGTGTGTGTGTGTGTGTGAATGTATTGAACACAATCATATTGAGAGAGGTAAAACCTGGAAACACTATCCACCTTGTTGCTGAATAAAACAATGAATCTCATACCTCACAAAAGAGTGATCTCCAAGTAGACTAGAGACCTAAGTAGAGGGAGGTGATAGAAGCAGGCTAGGTATCTGCTAAAGGAAAACGGTTGCATTCTTTTACCCTTAGCACAGGACACGTTTTTTAGTTTTAAAAAAACCTAATAAATCCAAGTTTACAAAAAATGTTATTAGGATCAGACTGGGTAAGAGTGCTTGCTCCAAAAGGCCAAGAAAGGCAACAGCTTCATCAGTGAAGCTGTGAGGAACAGACACTGTTATATATTTCTTATAATACTATAATATATCAGAATATTAAGGTATGTGGAGGTTTGAAAATAAAAATGAGACTGGGAATCAATGTGTTAATATTTTAGTACCTTAACTCATAGTACATATTTGTAACATTAGAAACAATACAACTAGTAAATACTCTCTAGAAGTACTATGCCTAATAAAATCTGCAATATGTTTTTCCATTTCTACTTCTTTCTTGTTTGTTCTGTACAGAAACAAACCAAAAAAGAAAGAGGATAACTCAACCGACATTAGTGAAGAGTGACTGTTACCCATAGCTTACTATTATCCAGAATAGTGATTTTCAGTACATTTCATTTCACACAAGGCAGTAGGAATTTTATTTTTTAAAATAACTAATAGTCTCCACTCTCCCTCCATCTGTGATCCTGTTATTCTTAGAGTCCTGGAAATAAGAGGCAGAAATTTTCAATTAAACTCATCTAGCCCATCTCCCTTGACAATGAAAAATGTGTTTCACATTGTATTAGCTAATGCTTTTTGGGGCTTCCATGATAACCTCTGGGAGACTGTCCAATGGACTAATAGGCTAATAGACCTCTCTTTAGGACAGTGTTCTCTCTCTTAGTTTGACCCACCATTTCTCACTATTTCAGGTCTTAAAGCTATCTTGTTTAATATTCATACTCAGAACTTGAGATCAGCTCAAGTCACTGTCAGCAATAAGGAAAGCCATGTTTACATGGTTAACAGTCCACATACCAAACAGTTCCTTTAAACAACAGGCTTGGCATTGTTTAATGAATTGGATTCCTCTTAATAAATCAGACTACTTACTATCTTGTTCTATTACAAAAATCAAGAATGATTTTTCTGAAACAGAAAGGTTGGTATTGATCTAAGAGATATAGGGATACCCATGGAACCATTAGGAAAAAAATTAAATATGTATATCCGTCCTCACAGTGGCTCTAGGTGACTAGAGACCCATAGGTAGGAAGGTAATAGAAATAGCTCATGTAACTCCCGAAAACAACAATAACAATAACATCTTAACAGCATTCTATACCTCAGCACAGGGCAAGTTTTCCATCATGGATACCAAAAATCCAGAAGTAGTTAAAAAGTATCACTTAATATAACCACCCACAGAAAACAAAAATGTTATTAGGAGCTGGCAAGATACTTCAGCTTGTCACTAAAAGGGAGTGGCCTAATCTGAGCCCCAGAACCCATGCCAAATCTGAGGGAGAGAGCCAGTGCACAAAGCTGTGCCTTTGAGTACTAAATGCGTGCCATGGAGCAGACACGCCCACAGTAAAAATAATAATAGAAACAAATAGTTATAAAAATATCTTTAATGGCATAGTATAAAATGCTACAACAAAGAAAAAGATAGCAATAAACAGAAATATTAACATATTTTAAAACGACCGAAAATCTAAAAACAAATGATCAAACCACAAGATATTTAAAGATGAGGGGATTTGAGGAAAGACATGAACAAGTCATTTAAAAAAAAAAAGTGTGTGCGTCTGTGTGTGTGTGTGTGTCTGTGTATGTCTCTGTGTGTGTGTGTCTGTGTATGTCTGTGTGTGTGTCTGTGTGTGCGTCTGTGTGTGTGTGTCTGTGTGTGTGTCTGTGTGTGTGTCTGTGTGTGTGTCTGTGTGTCTGTGTGTGTGTCTGTGTCTGTGTGTCTGTGTGTGTGTCTGTGTGTGTCTGTGTCTGTGTGTGTGTCTGTGTGTGTGTCTGTGTGTGTCTGTGTGTGTGTGTGTTTGTGTGTGCGTCTGTGTGTGTGTGTCTGTGTGTGTGTCTGTGTGTGTGTCTGTGTGTCTGTGTGTCTGTGTCTGTGTCTGTGTGTCTGTGTGTGTGTCTGTGTGTGTCTGTGTCTGTGTCTGTGTGTGTGTCTGTGTGTGTGTCTGTGTGTGCGTCTGTGTGTGTGTGTGTTTGTGTGTGTGTGTCTGTGTGTGTCTGTGTGTGTCCTTGAGTCTTTGACAAAGTATGTGTTTATGAGCCAAGGTGCCTATGGAGGCCAGAAGAGAATGTTAGATCTGCTAAAGCTGCAATTAAAGGCAGTTGAAAACTGTAAGACATGGGTGCTGAGAACCAAATACAGGTTCCCAGCTCTTGAGCAAGTCATTCTTTAAGGAAGGAAGGGAAGTAGAAAGAAAAACCTAAAAAGTATTCTAAATGTGCAAAACACTGTTCAAATTCACATTCAGAGGAATGGAAACCTGGATATACCATCCACCCTTCAAGCTGGTAGAAACAAATCAATAACTGTTATTAGTGAAGATTTGGAAACAGACAACATCACAAATTGTTGATAGAAAGGCAAGCTGAACAACCCATCTGAAATGTGACTAAGAAAATATTCTCTAAATACATTTTGATCCAGAATCTGGCAATCCACCCTTTAAGATAAGCCACTGACATGAAAATATATATGCACAAAGTTATTCATTGCAGCAATGGTTATAATTTTAAAACACTGGAAATAGCATAAATACTTAGAAAAAAATAAACTACTATAGAGAAAGAAACTAAAATAATGTATCCCACCCTCAAAATACATTACCACAAAGTTGGCTAAGTGTTCTTATACTCACTTAAACAAGGAGCAGCTCCCTTAGAATTGATGTTGAAGATTTGTAGAAGCTTACAAGATCAACTTCCTCTAAAGAGAAACAGTTATTTGGAACCAAGATTTTGAAGCAGAGGACCTAACTGCCTGAGATTCTCAAAGCAGGAGTTTATTGCCGGAGCTTTAGGGTCCCAACTCTCAAGAGCTAGAGTTACAGCTCCTTAGCAATTATTTTGAGGACTCTTGGTTCTTGGTTCCTGGTTCTTGGTTCTTTAACCATTGGGATAGCTCAGTAACTCTTCTAGCAATGGGAATTGTATTTTTTTTTTTTTTGGTTCCCACCTTTTGCCCTTTGTGTCTTCTACAATTTCAGTTTCTCCACCCTTTGTCTTAATACTTCCACCAACCTCCTTAGTTTCTTATACAGCCTGCCCTTGATACTCAGAGAACTACTCAGTCACCTCCTACTGTTACAGTTCTAGATTTCAGAAACCAGGGTTCTGAATTCCCAGTACTCTTTCAAGCACTCACCTCCAGTTAGTGGTAAAACCCTAAGTTTTGCTGAACTGGACCCTTTCTCTCAGTAACTCTGTGGGATCCTCAGCCTCCTCACTATCACTCCTGGGGCTAGAAACCCTGCGTTCTAATTTATTCTTTGTGCAACCAACTGAACCTGCTTTACCAGGTACAAAAACTACAAGAAGGTAAACGACCATCTAGAAGAAACCTTTATTGTGGTTAGTCGTTACAACATAAGGGAGGAGTTAGTAGTTTATAGGAGAGCAACCTCCCAGACTACCTCCTGCATGCACACATGCACACGCACTAAACCATACCATACTTACATAGCTAAAATGGGATGCCTACGCTCAGATTGTAAATCTCCCAATCAGAAGTAAGTCTCATACAATGTCCACTCACTGGACTCACATAAACACCGCCTTATTTCTGTATCTCACAATCTTTTTTTTTTTCAGTCCAGCTGTTGCCCTCCTCCCAGACCCCCCTCCCGCAGCTCCTTACTCCATTCTTCCTCTCCCTGTCTCCAAGAGGATATCTTCCCTCCAACCCCTGCCACACCCTTGCAAGGTCTCTTCACTCCCTGGGGACTCAAGCCTCTCAAGGATTAGGTGCCTCTTCTCCCACTGAGGCCAGACCAGGCAGTCCTCTGCTATATACGTGTACTGGGCCTCAGACTAGCGCCTGTATGCTGCCTGGTTGGTGGCTCATTATCTGAGAGATCTCGGGGGTCTGGGTTAGGCTCATTATCTGAGAGATCTCGGGGGTCTGGGTTAGGCTCATTATCTGAGAGATCTCGGGGGTCTGGGTTAGTTGAGACTGCTGGTCTTCCTATGGGGTCGCCCAACTCCTCAGCTTGTTCCCAACTTTTCCTAATTCAATCACAGTGGTTGGACATAAGTATCTGCATCTGTCCTAGTCAGCTGCTTGTTGGGCCTCAGAGGACAGTCTCCTGTCTATAAGCACACCACAGCATCAGTAATGGTGTCAGGCCTTGGAGCCTCCCCTTGAGATGGATCCCAAGTTGGACCGGCCACTGGACCAACTTTTCCTCAGTCTTTTCTCCATTTTTGTCTCTAGTTCTTTTACACAGGAATTATTCATCATCAGAATTTTTGATCATAGCAACCTCATCCCTCCACTTGATGCCCTGTCTTTTTACTGGAGGTGGGCGCTACAAGTTCCCTGTCCCCACTGTTGGGCATTTCATCTAAGGTCTCTTCCTTTGAGTCCTGAGAGTCTTTTACCTCCCAGGTCTCTAGTACTTTTTACAGAGTTCCCCCACCTCCCACTCCTCAAGGTTGCATATTTCCATTCTGCTGGCCCTCAGGGCTTCTCTGCCGTCTCCCCCTACCCCCAACCCCATCATGTTCCCCCTTTCCCCTCCACCTCCCCTCTCCCTCCCAGGTCTCTCCTTCCCTCTGCCTCCTGTAATTATTTTCTTCTCCCTCCCAAGTGGCATTGAAGCACCCTCATTTGGGTCCTTCTGCTTGTTGACCTTCTTGAGTTCTGTGGGCTATATCCTAGGTATTCTGTACTTTTTGGCTAATATCCACTTAATAGTGAGTACATACCTTGCATGACTTTTTAAGTCTAAATCTCCTCACACAGGATGATATTTTCTACTTCCATCCATTTGCCTGCAAAACTCATGATGTCCTTCCTTGTTCTTAATGGCTGAATAATGTTCCATTGTGTAAATGAGCCGCATTTCCTGCATCCACTCTTCCTTTATGGAGCATCTGGGTTGTTTCCAGCTTCTGGCTATTAAAAATAAGGGTGTCATGAACATAGTGTGGCACATGTCCCTGTGGAACGGTGGGCATCTTTTGGGTATGTGCCCAAGAGTGGTATAGCTGGGTCTTCAGGTAGATCTATTTCCAATTTTCTGAGAAACCAGATTGATTTCCAGAGTGGTTGTACTAGCTTCAATCCCACAGCAATGGAGGAGTGTCTCTCTTTCTCTACATCCTTGCCAGCATGTGTTGTCATGAGTTTTTGATCCTAGCCATTCTGGTTGGTGTAAGACTATTAGGGCTGTCTTGATTTGCATTTCCTTTATCTCTAAGGACTTTGAACATTTAAGTGCTTCTCGACCATTTGAGATTCCTCTTGTAAATTCTCTGTTTGGCTCTGTATCCCGTTTTTTGATTGGGTTGTTCGGTTTTTTGTAGGTTAGTTTCTTGAGCTCTTCATATAGTTTTTATATTAGCCCTCCACCAGACTTGGGGTTAGTGAAGATTTTTTCTCCTGATCTGTAGGTTGCCGATTTGTCCTATTGAATGTGTCTTTTGCCTTACAGAACCTTTTCAGTTTCATGAGGTCCCATTTATCAATTCTTGATCTTAGAACCTGAGTCATTGACATTCTATTTAGGAAATTTCCCCCTGTGCCAATGAGTTCAAGGCTCTATCCTACTTTTTCTTCTATTTTTCAGTGTATCAGGTTTTATGTTGAGATCCTTGATCCACTTGGACTTGAGCTTTGTGCAAGGTGACAAATCTGGATCTATTTTCATTTTTCTACATGTAGACTGCTTGTTATACTATCAATTTTGATGGGGATTGCATTGAGTCTGTAGACTGCTTTTGGTAGGATGGCCATTTTTACTGTTAATCCTACCAGTTCATGAGCATGGGAGATCTTTCCGTTTTCTGAGGTCTTCTTCGATTTCTTTCTTGAGAGACTTGAAGTTCTTGTCATACAAATATTTCGCTTGTTTGATTAAAGTTACACCAAGATATTTTATATTATTTATGACTATTATGAAGTCTGTCATTTCCCTAATTTTTTTCAAAGCCTGCTTGTCATTTGTATAAAGGAAGACTACGAATTAGTTTGAGTTAATTTTATATCCAGCCACTTTGCTATAATTTGTTTATCAGCTGTAGGAGTTCTCTGGTCAATTTTTTGAGGTCGCTTATATATATTATCATCTGCAAATACCTTGACTGCTTCTTTGACAATTTGTGTCCTCTTTATTTCCTTTTGTCTTATCGCTCTCGCTAGAACTTCAAGTACTATATTGAATAGATATGGGGAGAGTGGGCAGCCTTGTCTTGTTCCTGATTTTAGTGGGGTTGCTTCAAGTATCTCTCTATTTAATTTGATATTGGTTTTTGGCTTGCTGTATATTGCTTTTATTATGTTTAGGTATGGGTCTTGTAATCCTGATTTCTACAATACTTTTAACATGAAGGGGTTCAGAGAGCCA
This sequence comes from Rattus rattus, assembly GCF_011064425.1. Taxonomy (NCBI): domain Eukaryota; kingdom Metazoa; phylum Chordata; class Mammalia; order Rodentia; family Muridae; genus Rattus; species Rattus rattus. The sequence goes on along the minus strand of NC_046163.1, from coordinate 36,552,350 downwards.
GGAGCATGGCTCTGTATTGTAGCTTATCTGGAGGGTCACAGAGGTTTGTTATGTCTGAAGCAAAGTTTTCTAGCTCTGTTGTGGGCTAGAACCATTATCATCAGAACAACCATTATCATCAGGTCATCTGAAGTAGAAAGTGTGGTCTCAGCCAACAGCTGAGAATACAGTTCCCTTTATAGCCATAGTATAGCCACATTTCATGGAAATGTTCAAAGCAACTAGGTTGCTCTAATGACAATATAGCTAGCTGCCAGAAAGGAACTTACAGATTGACAGCTCCCTGGTCAAGGCAACTAGGCAAAAGGGAAAGCTGCCATTCATGAGCAGTGCTGTATATTCACAGGAAACGTTAAAGTAATCATGAAAGATGTTTACCATAAAGAACTATCCTGGCAGTATTTAACAGTGCTTTACTCTTAGCCAAATACACTCAGAGAGTTCAGGGCATTTGATCTCAGTAATACATACTATAGTGGTGCTATAAAGCTGGCTCAGTGGTTGCTACCTAAGCATCCCAGAACTCACACAAAAGCTGGGAATTCAGAGTATACCTGTAATTCCAGCGCTGAGGAGGGGAACAGATTGTCAGCCTAGCCAAACAACTGTCAGCTCCAGGTTAAGGAAGAGACCACCTTCAAAGAAATAAGGTGTGGAGGAGTGATAGAGGAAAACACCTAACACATTTCTCTTCTCTGGCCATTGCGTTAGCAAAGGCATACATACCTCACCACACAAGCGCATCCATGCAACATACACATGTGCAGGCAGAAAACACTAGGAACCTCTCACTAGCATTGCTGCTTTAAGAAGATGAAGGAACAGACTATAAAATAAAGAATATGGATGTCCTTATAAGGTAGAAAAAGCAAGGACGTGATTCTCCCTTAAGGCTTTCAGACACCTTGATTTCAGCCAAGACAGCTCTGACAAAAATGTACGAGCTTGTATTGTTGAAGCCAACACCATCTCCGCGGCAATGTTAAGTAGAAAATTAATGCAGTTGAAAAGCTGGTCAAATTCCAATTTATAAATTAGGTTAATGTGTCTTCAGTGTTAAAGTTTCCTAGTGGCTGGTGAGATGGCTCAGTGGATAAGAACACCAACTGCTCTTCCAGAGGTCCTGAGTTCAATTCCCAGCAACCACATGGTGGTTCACAATCAACTGTAATAGGATCTGATGCCATCTTCTGGTGTGCATGATAGCTACAGTGTACTAATAAAGTTTACTAGTCTTTATAATTATACATTTGTATCAATATATTACAGACAATAATAGTAATTAAATGGTGAAATTTCAATTTGTAGCTAGATTTGTATGGTACCTATATTATTTTCATAATTCTTCGCCTCTTCGTGGCCCACTGGGCTCAGGTCGGCATTGTACCAGCCACTGAAGCGGTTCTCCAGGTTCCAGGCGCTCTCACCACGCCGGATCAGCACCAGCTTGTAGGCAGCCATGGCGACTGGCAGAAGATGCCGCGGTAACTGAGGAAGCTTCATTCTTAACAGCCACAAATGGCAACAGCTTTAACACACTGGCCAATTGGTAGATGGCTGAATAAATTTGGGCACCATAATACAGTGAAATAAAAAGACACAAATTTGATATATGTAATAATGTGGGTAGATTTCAGAAACATGCTAAGTACAGGACTGCTTACTGTATGATCCTGGTTATATGACATTGCAAAAAAAAATAGATAAAGCTATTGGCACCAATCAGACTGGTGGCCTCAGGAGCAGAGGTTGAGACGAATAGGCCTGATGCAGAGGAGCAAGAAGAGATTGTCGCTGATGGACGTCATTTCTTAGTTAATGTGTATTGATCATCAAGCTAGCCACATCGAGAAAGAGTACATCTTTATCAATTATACTTTAAGAAACTTATTTTAAAAGAAAAGATATTTTAACATAGAATGCATAAAGGATATAATTTAAAATATAGTACATAAAGCTTGAGATAATTTGATAGAAAAATAATCAAAAGAAATCTAATAGCAATGTGTTCTGACAAACAAAAATGAATCTCTACAGTTTAGAATATCATTAGTGATAAAGGTATATTACATACCTTCCCATTTGTGCCTCGGTAAAATTGTAACATATCAGTATATTTCATATAAAAGTTATGGCATCACATATTTTTAATTTAAATATAATTTTTAATTAAAAACTTATTTTGTGTGCATATGTGTTCAGAAGACAACCTGCAGAAGTCTATTCACCACAACCGCCATGTGGGTCTCATAGACACAACTCAGGTCTCAGATTTGGTAATAGACACCTTTACCTGCCGAACCTGTTTTTATATCTTAGTGTATAAATAATATCAACCTGTTAACATTGGTTCCATCTGATTAATAGTTATGTGCTTATTGATTTCTGAGCTTTATATTTTAAAATTTAATAATATTTACTTTGCTCATAAAATAATAATCAGTGAATCTTATGTAAAATGTAGATCTCTTGTCTCAGAGTACAGATCAGTGGTAGCACTCTAGCCTAAAATGCACAAGGCCCTGGGTTTGATCCCAAACACAGCAAAATTCAAACAAACAAACAAAAAAAAATTATAGCTAATTCTCCCCAAGACTCTGAGATTCTGATTAGTCAGCTATAGACGTAGGAAAACAATTTTAGTTTGATATTTGATACACTTTTTTCCCTCTCTCTCTCTCTCTGATGCCTAAATTGGGGGAGGGTGATACCATGATTGAAACTGTATTAATATTTACCTTGTCTGGCTTTAGGGGACAATGAATGAGCCAGTATTCACACAGTGAATGCCTCACTGTGGGCTCAATCCCCTAGTAATTGATTTGATACAATGACTCTAATACCAGTTTTGTGATAGTTTTTATTACTATTTTTGTTCTGTTTTTCCAGACAGGATTTCTCTAGATAGCTGGGGCTGTCCTGGAAGTCTGTAAACCAGGCTGGCCTCAAACTCAGCTCTATTCTGTCTCTACCTTCTGAGTGCTTGGATTACAGGCATATGCCACCAACAACCAACTTAATTGAAACTATTTGTTAACGATAAAACACTTTGCAAGTGTTTTTAACAGTACCTTAAGTTTCCTATGCGGTCTGGGCTTTCATTATAAAGGTAAAACTGTGATGGCTGGAAGGAAGGTTTAGGACTTTCAGTTGTTCTTTCCCCTTTCTCTTACTAGTTTTTTAATCAACATTTATTAAATATCTAACAGGTTCCTAATATAACTAAGAGAGAATGAAAGAGAATAATGTAGATACAATTTAGCCTTTCTAATTAAACGAATTACAATTGATGAAATACATAAAATAAACAAAAATCATTTACTGATTCCTCTGCAACTTGAGAAGCAAGAATAAAAGCTCTCACCTGAGCCTCTCCTAGTAGACAAGGTGACTTTCTTAGTGAGTCATCCACATGTTAAGGAAATGCTATTACATTTTCCTAATCGTTTGGTTTTGAGCAGAGGTTTATTGATACCCGTTTTCCAGTGAAAGGTGATAACGTGTTTCTGTCTCCACTTCTCCCTGTCTTAAGGGAGCAGCAGCAGTGCCAGGACACCCACTTGTCAGCGCCTCCTGCTCCCTCCACTGAGGCTTTGGAGAGCCGTTGCATAGCAGCAGTTTTATTTCCACCACCAATCACCGCCAGATAGCCAAGTTCAGTCTTCCGGGGTTACTCTCATTTATAAATGGTAGACGACTTTTGTTACCAGGTTTCTTTCATCTACCAAACTCCAGAGAAAGCTGGCATTGGGTTTTTATTATGTCAGCAGTTGCTGTTTTTCAGCCTTTATTTGAAGGAAAACAGTGATCACCAGTTAATTAAAGTAAGTCATTTTAGAGCTATCCATTGGTTACCTTGGGCTTCTTCAACTGGCTTTGTGCTATATTTTAAAATTATGTACTATAATTCTTGCTGTAATTCTACCTAAATTGAGTATGGTTGGAATTTCTGGGTTGTTTTCTTTGTTTTTGAGTGTTTAATTAGAATATCAGTTAAGGTTAGTATCAGGAAGAGACTTGATGTGTATAGCCCTTCTTTATTAACATTTTCACTGTTGAATCTTTGTTGTAAACATACAGAAACGACTTTTATACTCTTTATTTTTCTTATGTTGGTATTCATCTGTCTTTAAATTTTATATATAAAAGTTGTTTTGTTTTGTTTAAATACTCAGCAATTCCAGGATTAGGTACATGTAACAGTAGTTTTAGCAGTGTTTTCTTCAGTAGCTTGTACAGATAGGAAATGCATAACAGATTCTAAGTCAAATTAACACTGCGAATTGTTGCTGCTTATTTTCTCCTCTCTTCCATAATGTATGCTTTGTCACATACAATTTTAATATATGTGATAGTACAGTACATATGTGGAAAATGCATTACAGTGTTTAGGAAGCCGAAAAAAGAATTAGAATATGGAGAATTAGCATCACATGGTAGTTAAACAACAGAAGTTTGAAAGTCGGGCTACTTGATCTGAAAATCTGCCTGTTAGCAACTGTGTGACCTTAAGAGTGGCCCCTATCTTCTCTGTAGGAGATAGTCTGCTGTTAATAAGAGAAGTTGACGATCAGTTGCACATTTTTGTTCCAGACATAGTAAGTCACTATGCCTATCTGTTTTTCATGAGGAAGGATATTTTTGTCAGAAAAATTCACCCATCATTATTGATTGGGCATGGCTTCCTCTCCTAGAGTAAAAGACTCTAGAGATTTTTGTAGGGCTCTACAGGATCCACACACTATTACCCCATCCCCCTGCCTCTTCAGGGAGCAGCAACACTTTACTCCTCTGTGGGTTCTGCTTTCTTCCCACTATTCCCTCCACCCACCACACTGACTTCCTGCCTCTTCCTTGAACATAGTAGACAGGTTTCTACTTGAATCCCTGCTGGCTGGAGTGCCTTTCCCTCTAATACAGGCAGTTTTGCCTTCCTAAGTCTTAGATGTGGTCCTCCCTATTGGGCCTTCCCTAACCACTTAATATCACCAAAGCCCTATGCATGGCTCTAATTTACTATAGTATTTGCCTTTTACTTACTATGTTCTTATTTATTCTTTATCTCTTTCTACTGGTTCATAATTTTAATGAAAGCAATATTTTAAATTTTTACTTTATTCACTGGTATGTCATATAATTCAGGTATATGACAAGTAATAGATATCTAATAAAATACTAATAAGTGAAACATTTTAAATATTTGTAGCATGCTGGGTTTAAATCTTAACTCAGCATCAACTAGCTCTTTAAACTGAAGCAAGTTATTGACTATTCCATGGGTTGCTTCATAGATTAAATGGTTTTATAGATTAAAAATATTGGAAAAACATCTACTCTAGCCCAGTATGCTATGCACAAAGCTTTCAGTAAATTAAGTTGACAAATATTTAGTGAGCACCTACAGCATACAGAGTATCAGTGTGAACACCAATGGACACATCTCTAAACAAAACCGGAACAAATCTCTGAGCTTTCAAAACCTTATTTCTAGATGTCTTTCTTTATTCTGGTTTGATAGTTTCTGGGAGAAAAGCTTGGTTGGATCCATGTTCCTATTCAAAGGGCTTTTACCCTGGATTCATATTCAGTTCATATTAGTATTAGATGTACTGGGGGCACCAAAGAGAGATAAGGGATGCTGAATCACGATGGTGTAAGCCTCAAATATACTTTTACTCCAAGCCATAATGGAGTGATGTTGAGACAGCCATGTAAGAAAGAGAAAGGTCCCATCATTTCTACTTCCTGTGTACCACCAAGTATCAAGTATAGGAGATGATCTACCATATTCTCAGGTTAATATGTTATTTAAAAGCAGCTATAGTATGAAAGAAGGCAAAAAGAGAGGCTTGATCTGACCTTAGGCAAGACCATGTTTATTCCTGGTGAGGGGCATCTTTGTCACCTACTGTGTAGATGGCCAAAATGCCTATAAAGGAGGATGGAATGTGGTCTCTTAGGGGGCACAAAATGGGCAGAAATGACTTATGGAGCCTGCAGGGAAAGGGGAAACTACAGTGTTTCAGTGGGGAACTCGTTCCCTATGAGTATATAAGAGTATGTGGCCGAGGGCAGTTCTAGCTGCTTCCTGCTGAGAAGGGTCTTTGTTACATGGTGTGGTTCTGGGTTCATTGAAGAGGGATTCTGCAGTCTTGTAGCACCGGGATAGTTTTAACTTGATCAGCTGCAGTGGATCAGGTCACTGTCATTCTGTAGGTTGCCTTTCCATAAAGAAACTTAGAACACAATTATTAGAGGGCTAAAAGCAGATGGCTTGATTGTAGAGTGCAACTGAGAGATTTTCTGGAAAAGATTAGGAGAGAGAAGGAAGCAAGAGAGACAGAGCAGCCCAGGGAGAGAATGTGAACATAGCGTTGATTCAGAGTGACGTTGATTGCCAGGCTGTTGCACCAAAATCAGCTAGCAAATTAGAAGGGAGCTACAGACAAGACAATCCACATAAGGGAATGGTAAAAATGAGGATTAATGTAAAGGGATGAGGGTCCCTTGTAGCCAGAGTTTCTCTGTAGCATCTCAAAGGCCTTTTGTAGATGTAGCAGGGACAAATTGAGCTGTTGGAGACCTGTTGGAAGAGCTTACATGGAACATTTTTGGGGGGTGTTGGGTGAAATTCAATAAGTAAAACATTTAAAAGACAGAGACCCCTGGGAGCTCCCAGAGACTAAGCTGCCAACCAAAGAGCATACATGGGCTGGTCTGTGATCCCCAGCACATATGTAGCAGAGGACTGCCTTGTCTGGCCTCAGTGGGAGAGGATGTACAGGTGCATGTCTTTTCTGTAACTGCTTCCTGGCTGACAAAAGGGCAGCAGAGGGAGCAGTAGTTAGACTCCCTCAGAAGAGTGTCAGTCCAAGGGGCCATGATAAAGCTTAACAGTTGGCCACAACCCACAGTTTAAGCCAGGAGGTAATAACTGTACAACTTTATGGGAAGCATTAAAAGACAAAGTTACATGAGGAAAATTGTTATCTCAAAATTAGCATGAGTTAAATGAAATTTTACAACTGGCCCATGTACTAGAATGGTGTAGAAGCATAAGGTAACTGTTATTAGCTGTTTGTCTACACCAGCATAAGCACCTGGAAGCTTTGTAAATGAAGTCAGTTTAGGTCAGCATCCAAGAATAGACAGAACGTGTCTAAGTCATATTCCTTGCTTTTAAATATGATGAACTTTGTATATTCATATTAAATATTAACAATATCAGCAATTATGAAATGAGCAAAAATATAATTGTCTTAAGTAAAACAAAATTTGGGGTTAGAAAAATTTGTTAAGTTAATAATTTTAATAATCGGGACTGCTACCATAAATGGCCATGTCTAATATTTAAAACATAACTTAATAATATTTTGTTAGCATCACATATTCCAAGAGACAGTTTAATTTTAAGTTGTATTCCCTGAAAAGAAATGGTTTTCAATTTCCAATTTAAAAATAAATACCCAGAGACAGTGTCTGCCTTAAGAGTAAATGATTCATTTTACAAAGTTTTCTAAAATTAATCCTGGTAAATCCTTGAAAATCTGTACATTTTTTTCAGTATACTCAGCCAACAGATGAAAGCAGTCACGTTAAATCTGTAACAAATAATTTTCATGCAACATAAACTGCCTTAACAAAGGAGGCAAAATCCAAGACTTTACTCCTTTTGTCTATGGATAGCTCTCTAGTTCACCACATTCTGACAGCAATAAGTATATTTTTAACATCATTCTATTTAGAAATAGATTGGTTGTTCAGAAGCATAATTTTTAAAGCAATTATTATTAATTAAATGACCTATATATGTTGTCAAACTTAAGCCTTGAAACAAGTAAGTCAAAACAAATTTAAAATAAATGTTTGTTTTGTGTAAAATAATATTCAAAATAAGGTATATTTTTTAAATAGATATAAGTAGGTGTCTCCCTCTAAGTGACTGAGAATCTCATTTTTCTGATCCTTTTATAATGTATTTTTACAGAATGCTTGTTTTGTTTCATTTTGTTTTGTTTTGTTTTAATGACTCAATTCAAAATAACCTATTTTAGAAGCCTGGTGTTGCCTCTTTAGTCTAATAAAAGGGAGCTACAGTGATCAGGCGAGGACTCATTTGGTCTAGTTCAATGGTTCTTAGCCTTCCTAATGCTTTGACCCTATAATACAATTCCTCATATTTATGATGACCTCTAACCATAAAATTACTTTAATTGCTACTTCATAACTCTGATTTTGCTACTGTTATGAATTGTAATATTTATCTGTGTTTTCTTAGGTTTTAGGCAACCACTACTAAAGGGTCATCTCACACACACACACACACACACACACACACACACACACACACACACACACACACACACAGGTTCTTCACCCCACAGGTTGTTGAGAACTGCTGATGTAATCATTCTATGGATACTTCTTTAGTTTATTTATACCGCATGGTCACGTTAACCAAGATGTCAGGGAAATCACATGGCAAGCCCTTCCTTATCTTATAAAGATAATGGCTAAGGACCTAGCCGTCAAGATGGCAGCAAGCCATATGATGCTCCAAGTGAGCCACCGATCAGGCACTTACTCTTTTCCTAAATAAGAGTTGGATCCAAGTTACATACATGGTGTGCTGTAGCAAATTAAGATCGTCTGTACATAAACTTTTTAACTGTTGACCCTTTTTGTTACAGATTTTAAGATAAGTTTGTGTGTTTTATGTTTTAGTTTTTATGTTTTATGGAATTTTATAGCCTTTTAAAAACACACTTACAGACTTTGTTAACGTTAATAAACGTTAGAGATATAAGAGGGGGTGGTATTCGGAGAGTTGAATAAAAACAAGAAAAGGAGCATGAAATCAGCAGCAGTAATGCCTCTTGGAAGTAGTTTACATTTTAGCCATTTTTAAGCACATCGTGTCTTTTCCTAGGTTGATCTCCTTTTCCCAATCACAGTCAGATGGCTGGACTAACCCAGGCAGAGACTCTGGAGGAAACTTTTAAACAAACATGCTTGCATCTGGGATAGATGAGTCAAAATCCAACTCCAGAGCCAGCGTTCTCAGTAGAGTAGAACAGCATGAAATAATGTTTCAGTGTTATCTATAACCAGAGACATTTGAATTTCTGTAAGACTGAGCTCAGTGACCTATATATTCATAACCAGTGTGCGTGTGTCTAAGGATGGGAAAAGAAGACACGAATAGCTCTTAAAGATACAAGTAGGATTTTCTAGGTTTAGAGGCATAGAAACACATATAGGGCCAAAAGCATCAGGCAGCAGAAGAGTTCTACAAACATGCAAGTTTGGAGGCCTTCTTTAAGTTAGCCCTCAAACAGGCCGAAGGAGTGTCTTTTGATATAGAAAACTTGGAAATCATGTTTGGGCCCAGGACCAAGGACAGATAAGGGATTGATGTTCAGTTGATCTACGTATGAAAATGGCCAAATGTGCCTGAAACATAATGAGTGAGATGCCCCCAGTATACAATTCCAGGTTTAAAGAGCCACAGAACTACTGAATGGTTGTCAGGGCTTTTGACTAAACAAATGGTCTTGTAACCAGTGGAAAGTCTCCTGTATCTTCAACTAAGTGAACCTTAAGAAAGTCCCAGTAAGCCCCAAAACCTAAACAGGTACCTCCGAGTTAGGTCCAACAGATTACCTTGTCCCAGTGTTTAACTATGGTACATTTGTGTTCTGGTCAAATTCAGTGTGGCCCCCACCTAGGTCAGACTGTGTCTGGGCATTTCAGACAGTACAATGAAAGAGAACAAGTGGAGACAGAAAGGGAAAAGGCTATGTGGTTCTGCCTGGTTCTCTCCAGCTAGAGCAGGAAGCATGTGAAAGCAAAGGAGGTCTGTCCACAAGTAGGTTTGAGCCCCCAGTGGTCTCATATTTTCTGTCTTGGGTCTTCAGTACCACATGTTATATTATTATAAAAGGCAGCTGTAGATAAAGAGAAGGAAGAAAGAGAGACTTAGGTGGGACCATGTTTATTCACAGCAATGTCTTTGTCACCCATGTGTGCACATGGCCAAAATGCCTACAAGGGAAAATGGGGTGAGGTTTCTTGTAAGTTGAAAATGGGTAGAAGTAACTTTCATAGTCCTCAAGGGAATCTGGGAAGTGTAGTCTTTCAATAGGAAACTATCAGTATGAAAAAGGTGAACAAAGATTCTACCACATCCGCAAACAGAAGATCCCCCTTTTCTTCTGACAGAAAAGGGAGAGGGGATATTTTGAAGTAAGACGAAGTATTCTGTCCTTAATGAGGTCTTCTCTGAGGAGAATCTCTTTATCTGCCTAACTGGCCTGGGGATGGGAGAGGGCATGAAATTGTTTTGTTTTGTTTTTTTAAGAAATATATTATTGAGCTGGCAAGGTAGCTCAGCAGACAAAGATATTTGCTGCCAAGGTTGAGCATAAAGGTCCAATCCCCAGGACCACAGCTCGGCTCCTACGAGTTGCTCTCTTGCCTGTGTATATCAACCACGGCACACTCAGAGAAGTAAACAAGCTTTTTTCTTTTTTTCTCACTTTTTATTTAGTAAAAAGAGAGTATGTTATTTAATCTAGACATTTTCAGTCATCTTTCTTTTACTTAGTAGTAGTTTAATAATTCCATAGTAGTTTGAAAACATTCATTACATGATTTCTATTCTTTTAAATTTGTTAAGGTTGGTTTCATGACCTAGCATATATCTGTCCATGGATGTTCAATCAGACCCTCAGAAGAATTTATTCTGCTATTATAGAATGATGTGCTCCATATGTGTCAGCTATACTCAGTTGATTGATTGTGGCATTAAGTTGTGACCTCTGACTTCCTGCCTGTAAGACCTGCCCTTTTCTGATAACAAATGTCCACACTTCAGTTATAACACTTCAGTACAGTCATCATCTAGCAGTTTTATCAGCTCTGCCTTGTGTTCTGTGATGCTCTTGTTAGGCATACACACATGGGCTCTGTTGTCTTAGGGGATCTCTACCTTTTTATTGTTCAGTCACCTTCCTGATCTCAGCACTCTCTGCCATCTGCTGTGTCTGAGACGGGTGTAGCTGCCCGCTTTCTCTGGCACTGGCAAGTTACATCTTTACAGCTCATTTGCCATTCATCTGTTAGTATTTATTCTGTATGAACTTCTCTAAAAGCATATGGTTTGTTCCTGTTGCTTTGTAACTGATACTACACTATTAATATTAAATGATTTTTGGTGGATTACCATCTAGCATATTTGTTACTATTTTCTGTTGATTATCCTTGTTCTGTGTTCTTATTTTTGTCTCTCTCTGCCTTTGATAGTTTTGAGTAAGCAAATGATTGTTTTCCTCTTTTGTCCTCCTCTGTAGTATGTCAGATGTACATTACTTGTGTGATGGTTATTTTCTTCTCCACCTGACTTCTTTGGCATTTCTTTTCAGCAGGTCTACTAACAACAGATGGAATGTTTGTCTTAGAAACTCACGTCTGCTTCTTTCTTCACTTTAGAAGAATAATTTTTCAGGTGTAAAATTCTAAGTTAGTGGCATTTTTTTTCTCTTACCTGTTTAGTTTGTGCCATGTGTCTTGTTCCCATGGTTTCTGAGAAGATGTATTTCTTTTCCTATTTTAGATTTAAAATTCTTTTGCTATGCTGGGCTTCATAACGCCATTTTGATGCAAGTCGGTAACACACTTGGAGCATTCAGCTGCTCGTTTCCTCAGTCATCTGCACTCAGGGAATTTTCTTCTTCAACCCTCTGAAATTTTCTTTTCTCAACATTTATTCTTTAATTTCCTTTGATTTAAAATATAGCTAATTTGGGGCTTGAGAGATGGCTCAGGGGTTAAGAGCTCTCGTCTCTGCAGAAGACCCAGGTTTGGTTCACAGCACCAACACAGTCGCTCAAAACCATCTGTACTTCCAGTTCAGTAGGATCTAACACCCTTTTCTGAACTGTGGTGACATTCATGTAGTACACATACATGCATGCACACAAAACACTCATACAAATAAAAACAAACTTTAAAAATGTAAGTGTAATCTTGATGTCTTTAGTTTGGGGTATTTCTGCTGCTTGCCCTGTGGATCTCGCTTTACTCTCTGATATTAATTTCAGAAAAATCAGTTATTTCATAAGTTTCTTCTGTTTTGGAGGTGTTTTTGTTTGGTTTGTATTTTTTCTCTCAGTATTCCATTGTGCATATGTTACTTCTCCTGGACTTCATGGTCCTTGACTATTCTGTTTTGGTTTGTCAGTCTTTGTTCTACTTGATCTTAATTTTAGAGGTTTCTGATGAGGTTTATCTCTGTGCTCAGAGACCTTTCCTCGGTCATTTCACATCTTCTAATAAGGAGATGGATAGAGGAATGGATGGATGGATGGATGGATGGATGGATGGATAGATAGATAGATAGATAGATAGATAGATAGATAGATAGCAAATTCTATATCAAATTACAAACTCCTTTATGGCAGAATTTATATTTGTTTTCGCTTTATTTTTCTTACAACTTTTTTATAAGAAATAAAGTAAGTTTTATTAAATGAGTATTACCATAAAGTAGTATGGTGAAATAAATGTCAATAAAAGTAAAATTCAAAGGCTAGAAAAATAAACATCTATTAGGTTATTTTTTAGTCACCTGCATAACTATATTTTTATTAGAAATATATTAGTATTTAGTGAAGTCCTTGGCCTGTATCTCATCCAGCCCTAACAGTCCATCTAGAATTCTGCTGAATACATTTCTGAACACATGAGAAATGCTTCTCAACTTGTGTGTCACAACCCCAAAGGGGATCAGATGTCCTGCATATCCGATATTTACATTACATTTCATAACATCATCAAAAAATCAGTTATAAAGTAGCAATGAAATAATTTTATGGTTGGGGGGGGTCACCATAGCAGGAGGAACTGTATTACAGGGTTGCAGCCTTAGGCAGGTTGAGAACCACCAATGAGGGGGACCATGACGAGACATAGTTAATAAGGCATAGCTCTTGAGAGCTAATAGCAACTGTATCACAACACTAGCACTGTACAGCAGATCAGGCAAATGACTGTTTAAAGAATTTTTAAAGATAGTTTTTTATCTTTCCTCAAATCTGTAACTACTTACCGTAATAAATGTAGATAGTTGTATCTCTATGGTATTTTTCTGAGTTTACCACATTCTTTCATTTTCTTTTAAAATTTTGTGTACTTAGTTTTTTCTTGCACTGAGATTGATCCCTGGACCTCACACTTTCTAAACTTCTGAGCTACACTCTGAGTCTTACCCACACTTACCTTTCCCCTAGCAAGAATAACCAAATATAACATATGCATTTTTCTTCAGTCATTAAATAACTTTTTTCATCTTTCTTTCCTGAGTGGCTAAAGACCTAGTGTTATTTATAGATGATAGATGATAGATAGATAGATAGATAGATAGATAGATAGATAGATAGATAGATAGATAGATCGATCAACTTATATAAGAGGAAAACACCAACTCCCTATAAAGGTAGAAACACCAAAATAATATCACCTCTGTCCTAAGTAAACCCAGATGCCAAGAACTGTGTAGAATGGTAGATTTTAGGCCCTGAAATAGTATCTGCTGACTAAGATTGCTGTGACAAGAAAAGCCATATTTTTTAATAAAGGAGAAATAAATATTTCAAGAACAGCAAAAACTCAGTTTATGATCACCAAGCCATCACTGCAGAGGGAAAGGAATGTTATACACAGAAGAGGTAGGAGTGGAGTCTCAGTCACAAGAGCATGAAGACAGTATGATTAAAGGGGTGATCAAAAAGAGCGAGCCACAGTTACTAACAGGGGAGAAATAAAGAGCAAACATTAACCCAGCCAATCAGAAACGAACAATCAGAACTACAGGATTAGTGAACATCTCTCAGTAATCACCTTAAAGGTAAATAGCTTAAATCACCAATAAAGAGATATATCCTGGGTTAAAAAACTAGTTCAACTACTTCTGTCTCAAAAGAAAAAAACAAAACAAACAAAAACCCCAAACCATGCTTTACTGGTCAGGATGGAAAGCCAGAGGATAGCAAACAACCTGCCAAGTTAGCAGCAGCCAAAACCATGCTGGTGTAGTTCTGTTATCAGATCAAGTAGACTTCAAATCAAGGGTAGGGAGACAGAGAAAGAAAGAGTGAGGGACTAATCTGAAAGGACAGCAGAGAGGGGCTGTGTGGGAGGAGGAGAGCTGGTCAGTGTTGGGCAAGGAGGAGGCCAGGACAACAGGGAGAGAGGGGCTGATTGAGAACAAGGTATAGAACATACACAGAGCAATGCCAGAATGAAGCCCATGGTTTTGTATGTCTTGTAAATCTTCATTCGTTCTTGAATTTATGCAACTTTTTATTGTACGTTCATTATTTGCAAGGTGATGAGGCGTTCTCTGTTGTTTGGTGGAGTGTCAGGAGGTCACTGAAAAAGATACTTTTCTTCTTTAACTTTCAGTGCTTAAATCATTACATAGATGATCTGTATTTCATGTAAAATAGCTGATCTGCATTTGGATTAACTTTATAGATAACAATATGGAAAGAGGTATGACAAAATTGTAATAACACTTTGGAGGCATACAGTCCTGTACTAATTAGCGCTCCGCACGCTGCTCCTGCATCGTCTTTGGTGTGTCTAGTACCCAGACACCTTCCCACTTCCGGGACTTGCACATGTTGTTTGTTCTGCCTAGCCATTTTTCTTAGTTTAGGAAATTAGGAGGTGTCATTTCTGTTGCTTTCAAATTGCCGGTAATGTTTTCTTAGAAAACAATGTATTTGTCTGTTTTATTGCTGATTTAAAAGTCTATTTGTAAACTTGTATTTTTTTCTGCCACAACTATTATAAAAACTAAGATTGGTGCTATCAACAAGTTTAATTATCTCAGTTTTTTACAGTAGAAAAACTCTTTCATTACATTACCAAGAAGTTTCAAACAACTAGCATTTATAAAATTAAAAAGAAAAAAAGAAAAGGAAGCTAGATCCTGTCCCAGTCCTTTTTCAGTCTCCACTCCATTTGCAGGTTCATTGCAGAAGGCAGTGTTCCCGAATAGTTCTCTCTCCCACCGCTCTGCCTTTTCATTCTAGGGCTTCTTCAGCAAGCGCCTGAAAGGTTCCATCAAGAGGACCAAAAGCCAGTCGAAGCTTGACAGAAACACAAGCTTTCGACTTCCATCCCTCCGCAATGCAGACGACAGGTAGGACATGACTTGTTTAAAGCAAGGGCACGAATGGTAGAGTGGATTGTTTGCTTACCTAGTTTGAGATAGTATCTCAGTCGGCCTCAGCTCCAATTGGCCTGGAGTTCAGGATGATAAACCAAGTTGGCCTTGAATTGCAGAAATCCTACTGCTTCTGCTTCTCAAGGGGTAAAGGTGGGCACCCCATGCCGAGCATAGAGTGGATTTTCATAAGGCTCTTGAACCTTCTATACCTTTACATTAGTGACCGAACAATCCAGTACAAAATTTACCTTTTCTTGTCTTGCTTACATTGAGACAAGTTGCAAAATGTTGGCTCAGCAGTCAACCAGTGTAAAATGCATGCTAGTGCTTGGGGTGTGTAAGTTTTTAAGAGTTAGAGGTACTGTTTCCGTAAAGTAGCATTGTGCTGGTTACAGGTAGATTCTTTTTCAATCAATTCTAAGGGATAACAGACATAACTAAAAAATGTTGAGTACTATGTAGGATACATATGATGATCTTATTCAGTTTCTATAATAACTTTACATGATAAATACGTTCTGCTGATCTTATAAATGAAGAATCAGATGCACAGGGATAATAAATAATGTCCAAGGTCAGACAGTTTGTAAATAGTAAAACTCAGATTCGCGTGTGGGCATTTTAGTGCAAGGAGCAGCTTCCTTGCTCTTTGCTACTCTACTGGTCTGTGTGTAAAATCCGTCTTGGGTTTGCAGACACTTCAAGACGATACATAGTGGGAAGAAAGTGTGGATTTCAGTAGTTAGAACTGCTAACAGTAAATTTTACATGTTTAACTCACTAAAGATGGCATGATTGTGAACTGCTGCGTACATGCCCATACATATCTGCATATTGCACAGTACATGGTGTTAGAGGTGATGCTGCTGGGTCAGCACAGGTTGGCCACGCCGGTGCACAGCGTTTTTTTTTTTCTCTAGGTAGTGACACTGTTTTCTGTTACTTTCCTCACAATCAGAAATTAAAATAATAGATCTATCAGGCAGAGAATTTTCAGTTTATTTTAGTATTGTCTCCATTCTGAGTTTTATCAGATCTTATATGTGGACCACATAGAAAATAGTAAAATTTAAAAGTCCGTCTTGATGTACCCACTGGGACTAAGACAACTCTGTATTAGATTAGTTGTGGGTTTCTGTAATGGTCTCTGTTGCAAAGAGCTTTCTTGATGAGAGGTGAGGACTGACATATCTGTGGATATGATAATCAACGTGCTTAGGGATTACAACAGTTTAGTAAAGTAGTTGCATAGGAGCTTCTCCAAGACCCCTGACTTCACTAACTCTGGGTAGTTGACTAGGTTACCAGTACCAGTTGAGTGGGCCGTAAGTCCAATTAAAGAGCTGTTGGTTACTACTCACATGTGCATATTACTACTGCACCTTCAGAGTTACCAAGATGGTTAAGAGCCAGAGACTCGGAGTTTTCTGTGAGGCTGTCTTTATTAATATCAAATAGTCTGCCCCAGTGAAGAGCACGCCAGTTGATTATGCGATGCCAAATGGTCATCCCTGAAAATATGCATACAAAATGCATTATTCAGTCCAAGCAAGTTATATTTAGGGTGTGTGTGTGTATGTGTGTGTACAATTAGTGAAAAATGAGACAATGTGGAAGTGAGCAAGGAGGATCATATTCGAGGGTTGGAAGTGAGGAAAGGGAAGAAGGAAATTATATTCAAAAATAAAAGTAATGAATTTTTTAAAGAGAGGAAAGAAGAAAGACAAAATAGTTGGATCTAGAACTTACTGTGTAGCTATTTTCACAATACTAATCCTGCCAACCCATGAGTAGTTCTTTAAATCCTCTGTTATTTTCTTCAGTTCCTTTCTCCAGTGTTTTAAAATTTACATTTTAGATACCTTTCATTTCTTTAGTTAGGTTCATTCAAAATTTGTGGTGTGGTTTTGTTTTGTTTGAAGCAATTATGAATGGAATTGTTTCTCTGATTTCTTTTTCAGTATATTTAACATTGGTACATAAGAAAGCTGCTGTGGTTTTGCATGTTAATTTTGGGTTCTTCCATTTTGTTAAAAGTGATAAGTAGACTTCTGGTAGAGTCTTTAGGGTCTCTTATATGTAATATATTATCTACAAGTAAGGATACTTTGTCTTAATTTTCTGTATGTGTCCCTTTTATATCTTTCTCCTATTTTTGTTGTTGTTGTTGTTGTTCCAGCCAAAACTTCAGACATTATTGAATAAGAGTAGAGAGTGGAAACTCCTGCCATTATTTTGATTTTAGTAGACATGCTTTTAGATTTTCCTCATTTAGAATAATGCTACCATATATAGCTTTTATTATGTTGAGATATGTCCCATCTGGTCTAGTCTCTGGATTTTATTAAAAGCCTCTGAATTTATTGAGATGATGTGTAATTTCTATCTGAATCCATTTGTGTGAAATACTATGTTCCTTCATTTGCATATATTGAGCCATTCCTACAATTTTGTAATGAAACCATCTCGATCTTGGTGAATTATCTTTTTGATGAATGGAATTCAGTTTGCAGGTATATAGTTTTTGCTACTACATTCATCAGAGGTAGATTGATGTATTTATTTTGTTGCTGTACCTTTATCTGGTTTCAGCATTAGGGTAATACTTGGTTTGTAAAAGAGTTCAGTATATATCCTTCCTTGTTTTCTATTCTATGGAGTAGTTTGAGAGTCAGGAATGTTAGTTCTTCTGTAAAGGTCTGGTAGGATTTGTATCCACCTGGGTCTGGACTGCTTTTACCTGGGGGATGTTTTATTACTGCCTCAGTCCCATTGCTTATTGTAAATGTATTTAGTTTTTCTCATCTTGGTTTAATTTGAGTATGTCATATGCATCTAAAAATTCATCTGTGCATTTTACATTTTCTAGTTTAGTTGAATACAAGGTTTTAGGTATGTCCTTATGATTTTCTAAATTTCTTCTGTATCTTTTAAAATGCATCCCTTTTGGTCTCTGTTTTTTTAATTTATTTTTATGTTTATGAGTGTTTTGCCTGCATGTATGTCTGTCTCTGTATCACAGGTGTGCTATGCCCGCTCTTCCTCCCCTTGGTACTGGAGTTACAGATAGTTGTTAACTACATATGAGTGCCAGAAATCAAACCCAGGTCCTCTACAAGAGCAATCATTGCTGTTGACTACTGAGCCAGCTTTCCAAACCTTTAATTTTATTAAACAGGATCTATTCTTTTTTTTTTATTTTTGGTTACTTTAGCTAATAATTTATTGATCCTTTTCATCTTTTCATTGAACCAGCTTTCCCTTTCATTGATATATATTCATTCTCTCTCTCTCTCTCTCTCTCTCTCTCTCTCTCTCTCTCTCTCTCTCTCTGTGTCTGTGTGTCTGTGTGTCTGTGCGTCACGTTTGTATCTGTGTGTGTGCATCTCATTACTTTCTGTGCAGATCTTACTTGCTTCATTACTGAAAGAAATGGAGTTTAGCTTGTTCTTGTTTTTCCAAAGCCATAGGATATACTGTTATTTATTTGAGAACACTCTGATTTTTTTAATGTAAGTACTTTTAGATGTAAACTTTCGTCTTAGATCTGCTTTCATTGAATCACAAGGCTCTAGTATGTTGTGTTTTAATTTTTATTCAATTCTAGGAATATTTTTCTTCTTGATTTCTTCCATTAATAATTCAAAAGTTTATTATTTAATCACCATGTGTTTGTACATGTTCTGGAGTTCTTGTTGGCTTCTAGTTTTAACTCCATTATGATGACATAGACTACAAAGGTATTTCAATATTTCGCTATCTAATGCTATTCAATTTGAGTCTCAATGTATGATCTGTTTTTGGGAAAAGTTCTATGGGCTGCTGAGAAGAATATTGATTCTTCAGTGTTGGGATGAGATATTTTGCATCAGCATCTATTAGTTCCATTTGACTTATGATAAATAACTCAATGTTTTTATTTTTGTCAGACTGTCCTGTTGTTTGGTGAGGTGGGGCACTTAAGTCACCTGCTATTATTATATTACAGTTAATATGTGGGTATATATCTAGTATTTGTCTTATGGAATTGAGTGCACCCATGTTTGGTGCACATTCTTTTTTGGCCCTCTGTTGCTATGAAAAAACCAAACTGACCAAAACCAGCTCTCAGGAAGAAAGGATTTGTTTCAGCTTTTACTTTATAGACCATCTATGATGGAAACCAATACAAGAACTCAAGACATTAACCTGCAAGCAAGGACTGAGGCAGAAGCTGTGAAGGAATGCTGCTTACTGGTTTGTTTTCCATTGCTTGCTCAGCCTGCTTTCTTATACTACCTAGTGCCCAGGAAGAAAAAGAGATTCGATTTTAAAGGTTATACATAAATGTCTTCTTTTTGTCTTAAAAATTACACTAGAAGCACTAATGTGAATGCTAATAGAACTAGAAAAATCTCAGTCATAAAGTACTTAACAAGTGAATGATCAGATACAGTTGCTGTGCAAAAAGGATTTCTGAAGTCTTATCACTTAAGCTATAAATGAACTACTAACAGATACATAAAGTAGTAAGCACTTGAACAAGATGCATTTTCCCCCTCACATAAAAGTCCAAGTCTGCCATTCTCAGGATCTTCAAGGAGCTCTTAATGAACACAAGATAATTGCTTTAACTTTGGGTATGACATCCATGTTTCAGACATCAGAAAAGGGGGACCCTTTTAAGGGTATTGCCTACTACCAATTGAGTTATCACACTTTTAAAGCATTTCCATGAAACGGTCAAAGGACCCTTGGTTATTCATTACTAACTTATTTTTGCAAGGGAATCTGGAAATTTTTATGTTCGGTTTTACTGTACCCCCAGTAATGCAAGTATCAGTTCTTAAATTCAGAGAAAAGGATAGATAGTGAGAAATAGTCAGCTAGCTAGCATTTGCCATTAATGATTAGTTTAGCACAGATACTCCCAGAATTCTGGAAGAGTTTGGCCTGCCCTACTTTAGGAGACTTGTACTCAAGATAATACTTACCATGTACATTGGGAAAAATGAAAGTTCCCCAGAGAGATTTATAGTAGTGATGTTTGTGTTTCTCTGTTAAAATCCTAACTGGTTAGTACATGCCAGATAAAAACATATCCATACAAATAATGGATATAAATGTATACGGCAGCATTATTCACAGTGATTATGATTACCAAATGACCATCAACTGATGCATTTACAAACATAATATATCCACATAATATTAGTCATCCACAAGAGAGAATGGAATACTAATGTGTGCTACCATGCACCTGACTGTTTAACCTTGAAAGCATGAAAATTGAAAGAAGCTTGTCATGGACTATAGACATAGCCTAGGGCTACATACTGCCTTTCATACATTTCATTCTCCCAATCTAGATGATAAGTGTTGTCTTGAATACTAATTCTAAATATTGTGTTTCCACTTGTAGAATATGGAAGTGTCAAGAATAGGAAAATGCATTAGAGATTAATAGTTGTCAAAGACTGAAGATGTGATATAGAAAAAGCCAATGAAAGGAATAACTGCAGAGGGGTTTTGACTTTTGTTTTCAGTGGCTGAAAAGATTTTAGGCCTAGATTGTGATAATGACTGCATAAATCTGACTGTACTAAGAACTGTGTAAACTTAAAATGGGTAGATTGTGTTGTATGTGAATTACATTTTAATAAAGATGTTTGAAGAAAAGAAAGACAGCTGGCCAGGAAGTACTCTGCAATCCAGCTCATTAGTCTGTGAGCTCATTCCAGGAACAGAGTTTCCACTGAGCTTTTTAATGCTTTGCTCTTAAACATATAACCAAATGTCTTATAAATACCAAAGGAATACTCCAAAATGAAAGACAGAGACCAAAATAACCAGGTAGAAAGAGTAATGTTCAGGGGGAAAAAAACTTCACAAGTAAAATAAATATTTTCCAAAACAACTAGAAAGAACTTGAAAGATAATATGAAAGATAAAGTCACTATTGGAGGAAGTATGACAGAAGATGGACGAATCAGACTGGCAAGATGGCAGAAGCCAGTGAGCGCACTTTCCCACAGGACCTGGTTTCATCCCTAGAGCATTCATGATGGGAAGACAGAACACATTTTTACAAATAGCCTTCTGACTTCCACATCCCCCTATATGGCAATAAATAATATAAAGAATGAAAGAGTCCATGAACAATATTATAGAAAAGGGAACAAAGACTTTAGGGAGACAATTATCAAAGGAATAACAGAAGAAAATGTTCCCAGATAAGAAAACAAATGTCCACCCAGATTCTAGTACTGTAAATGGTAAAGGCCCCTAAACAGAAGGCATATCAGTCTGTAACATCACAGAATATCAGATCACCAAGGTTTGGAGGGGCTGTTTGTTTGTTGCATGCAAAGAATTGGGCGTAGAGAGCATGGTGGTGAAATGGGACCGCATTCTAATTTTTGGTAAAATTACTAAAAACCACAAGTCTGGGGGAACATATCTTTAAAGTTATAAGAATAAATATTTTTAGCTTAGTTCTCTTAAGTTCTTAAATGTCAAACTGAGGAGTGTGGCTCTAGTCTATGAACAGTAATGAACCTTAAACAGTTCTTAGCAAACGACGTAGAGCAGTGTTGTGGTTGAACAAACCCAGCACTGTAGAGTTTGGAACTCCAGATCATGGAGACCATGTTTGGGAGGCCAATTATCATAAAGTTACTGTGAGATATAATGAAGGCTTTAAGGAAGATAATTGGAAGTGGAAATGCAAAGTCAAAAGACAGGATACAAGGAGCACTTTAAAGAAAAAAACAATAAAATGTTACAAAGTCATTATTTAAAAGACAACAAATCATTTAAAATCTAGCAAAATCATTTCCTATGATCCATATTGGTTACATTTTGACATTGAAAGTTTGCATGTGAGAAGGCATGGGACCATGAAAAGACTGATTGTTTTGTAAGTGCCTTTTGCTCAAAGGCACTTAAAATTAGGGAATGATGAAAAACATTGCCAGATTTCAAGAACTTGTTGCCACTGCTAATCGTTTGGATTTTGGGTGAGTAGGCACAGGAACACTCTAGTACCATCTTAGCTTTACTTTACGGTCTGTGGACCTGGTTGTATCCTGCTTCTTGGAGGAATGCTTCAGGAATTTTTCATCTCTGAAGAGGTTCTCGCCTATAGATTGATTCAAGAAGTTCTATAAAAATTAGCAAAGGCATGAAGGCCAGACAGCGGTCACATCAGGGATCTTTCTCTGTCACTATCCGCCATATTTTTTTAAACAAGGTCTCCTCTTAAACCTGGAGCTCACCAGTTGGCTAACTGCAGTTCCGTCTGTCTCCACTCCTGTCATTGAGACCATAACCATGCACCCCTGTGCCCAGTCCGTTTATATGGGTACAAGGTTACAGAATTCAGTTCTCCAGACTTAAACAGCAAGCACTTTACACACTGAGGCATCTCCCCAGTCCATTCTGAGAAGAAACTTCGTTATTCTGGTCTCTTCACAACTACAAAGAACATTCGTAAGATTTTCGTACTGACAACCATTAGAAATCAGGCATGCAGACCATTCCGAAAGTCTTAACATTCTTGTTCTACTTAAACCTTACCTCATTTCCCCTACCTATATATATTATAGAGAACAGTTTTCTCAAAATTCACTCTGACAAAAGTCTTGACTTTTCCAATCTCTGGCCATTCTCCATAGTCTTGATCTAATTGAGGGGTTCAAAGTAGTGGAACTAGTCCTAAAACATTTTCTTTATAAACACTACTTTTTGTCTGGTACCTCTCTTTGGCATAGTTCCTCTTTATCTCAGTATCACAAAGGAGATTTCAATTGTAATATCTTACTGCATGTGTGTACTTTTAATAAATCATTAGCATAGCATGCAAAATGCAACAACATGGCCCAGTCCTTCCCTAACTCTCAACATGATCTCTTATCAACCCCACAGACTCTTACATTTACAATAATTCCCATGGTATTTTGCATTGTTGTTCTGCTTTTGAATGTGTTCTCTCTTCTCAAATAACATTCCCTGTTCCTATGCTCCGCCCTGAGCCTGGCTCATGTGCTAAAATACCATGACTTGTCTAAGCCCTTAGTCTAGCTAACCATTGACCGCCCATGTAGATGACTTATTATAGCACCAACTATATTGTATTAGATATGCACCTGTATTTCTGCTTGCTGTACTCCTTGCATTCTGATAATCGTGGTTCATAGGTGTTGTAGCTGGCTAGGATTATTTAATTTGCTTATCTCCCTTGGCAGCTTGCATAGCATTTTCTAGAACCATAAAAGCTAGACCACAGGAAAGAGGCTTCCAGGTCAGCTATAGCTCAAGGAACATAGTAGAAGAGTAAGGCCAGAATCCCAGGAAGAAAAAGACAGAAACAACAGTCATGTCAACGCACATTTTAATGTGGAATAGAGAAATTTTACTCCTAGATTAAGAATTACAGGTAACTATTGACTACTGGAAGCAGAATTAGTCTCTCTCAAGGATGAGTCTTCTTATTGTTTGCCTAGTGCAAAGTGATCAGTCTTGAAACCATATACACAGTGTGTGTGTGTGTGTGTGTGTGTGTGTGTGTGTGTGTGTGTGTGTGTGTGTGTGTCTGTACACACATAATGAAAAAAAGAGAGGATAGCAACTTGAGAGTGAGGAAGCCTTAGGATTCTGGGAAAGGTAACTGCGGGATGGGGCAGGGGTTAAGGAGAGGAAAAGGAGGGGAAAAGTGACATGATTCTATTTCAATTAAAAGTATTTTTAAAAAGAATTTCCACCCTTCATCTGGTTATTAGTTGAGTTGGATTCTGGGTGTAATTTGGTTTATTTATATGTCCGCTTAATTCAGCATATCTGTGTTTATATTTATTTGATTGGTACTAGTAGATTATAATACATTTGCAATTTAAGGACCAAGAAAGGTATATTATAAAATGGTACGATTTCTATTAATTTTCTACTTCTCTAAATGTACTTTGATTTTTCTAGTCTCTTTCTATGCCCCCTTTATTGAATGTGCACATGAATACATGTTGAAGTTGCTTTGTTTCACGTTTCTGTGGGATGGAGAGCCATGAGGTTTTTATTTCAAATGATGACTCAGACTACAGAAACCCTCCCTATTTTATGGGTAGCTTCTAGGCTCATCAGACCATCCTGTCTGTCTGGAGACTTGTGCATTATGTACTGTGCTTCCATAAGTAGCTATGTGTGGCTAACATAAAAATCAACAGCATAAGCAGTAAGGACTGGCTTCAATACAGACGCAGGCCTGTGCAGATGGAGCTGAGCTGTGGAGACTCAGACAGTGGGTTTTGAGTGCACAGTAGAACCCTAGTTAGTGAGTGCTATATAAAGCCTGAGAGGGAAAGCCAAAGTTACAATACAGGAGACTTAGATGGTTTTCAACAGATAGAATCCCTTGGAAATGTTCATGATGTATCTGATCAGTAGAATCCAGGAAACAGGGAAAAAAATCTTTTCTTATTGTGAAATCTCAGTTTTAAAATGTGTTGAAAATGTTGAGATACCCAGGTTTGCTAATTACTCTTTGGGACATTTTCAGAGTGACTGCCTTAAAACGCATAGTGGTTAAAACAGGAGTGTCCTGCAGTACTCAGCTCCTGGCTCAGCGTCTCTTCAAGAATTCAGTGACACAGTTCAGAGCCATAACTGCCAACCAAGCAGAAACTCACCTGCACTGAGTCCAAGATTTGTGTGGCAATAAGCATTTTTAATTAAAAGTTTCCCAATTCCTAAATTTGGAACGGAATCTGTAAACACGTGGCAGATTGAGCTAGCCAACCAAGCATTATTGGAGCTGTTGGAAAATATGGCTTTAAAAAATTGGATGGGTAAGCTGAGAAAATCCAGCTGTGTTTATTTCAAATCACACTAATCAGGGTTCTTTTACTCTTTTCCTTCTGCACGAGTGCATCTACTGGTTTGTGTGTGACAGTGCCCCATCCCCCAGCCATTCACTTTTCTAAGACCGATTTTAAGTAGTGATGAATGTTGACGTAATATAAAGGCATTTACTATGGTAACAGAAAGCCTCTCTTGCCTGGTAGTTTATATTCTCAATAAGTCAGCAAGTAACCTTCATCAACAATTAGATTTTTAACCCATGCTAACCCTATCCTCACAGTCCATAAATTGACTAAATGTAGATTATGGCATTTATTAATTCAATGTAAAAAATCAACCTCTAAGAAGCTATTTCCCAGTTAAATTAAAGAACAGTCACATTGGAACCCTGGATTATTCCTCTACGATGCTTATTCTATTGGTACAGGGCAAAGGAGAACAGTCAGGAGAAGAACCTGGCCAGCAGTCAAGGAATGCACATTATCTACTTTTAAGGCCAAGTCAGGTTTCTTGATGAAAGTCCTTGTCAGGCTCACCTTGGAAAAGTTGCTTTAAACTCATTATTCTCCCAATAAATCCCCATTCTGTTCCATTAGAGGAGCAAACTGGTGGCACCAGGCTCTAAAACTCAATAATTAGAAGATCTGTGGAAAATCAATTCATGTGAAGACACAGGAAGAAGTAAACATGATTAGAGGTGACCTGGGGTTTCTAATGCCATACTGAAATACTGCCTCCTTCCCTGCTCTTGCCTTGAGACATCCCCAGGCTGTTTGATCTTCTGTTTACTGTAATCATGCTTCTGTGGGAATTACTTCTCAGAGACACTACCTTCTCAATAGAGGAAGAGCTTGTTTATTTATTCAGTAGTAAGGTTGGACATATTAGACTTTGGCTATCGATTCTGTGTATATCCACATTTTGAACTAAAGAAGATTCTGAACTATATATTAAATATTGAAATTTCAGTAAGTAGCATTTTAAATTATAATTCCAGATGGCTTGATTAGAATGAATTTTTATAGCTGCTATTAGAAGTTAGACTATACTGGAAGAATATTGAAAAATACTGTATTTAACTTATTTTAAAGTTAGAAAATAACTTTAAACCAGATAAATCATGCAAAAAAAAAAAAAAAAAAAAAAAAGCTACTAGGATGGGCACTGCAAAGGAAATACCAGGTATGAGAGATTGTACTTGCAAACAGAAATATGGTGAATATCTAGTGGGAGGGTAGCTGGCTGGCAATCAAATGAAACAAGCATCCTACATCTGTCCGTAAGTAGTTTTTAATAAGAGATCATTCTCCACTTCCAGAGTTGCCTTTGACTGAGAATTTAATGGGACTGGGCCCTCGCTGTTCCTTCCCTGCTGTTTGAAGCAGTCACCTTCGCCACAGTTGCAGAGCATGCTCCCTGCGCCCTGCCAGCTGCAGCTTCTCCCTGCTGCCTTCCAGCTCTAATCTCCTTAAAGGTGTAGCACCATGGCAACAGGCCCAGCCTAGAGCCCTGGAACCTTGTTTGTGTTACCTGAGGGGCTAGATGCAGCCTGCAGGAACAGAGGGACATCACCTGCACTGCAGGCCTTGGATAGAGAGGACTTGTTCAGTTGTTTGTGCTTCTGTCCTGCATCTGTTGAAGACTTGAGTAACACCTGAAAGGCTTTTTATGCGGCATCAGTAACTGGAGGCATCAGGGAAATCATACTCAGTTGGTTCCTGTCTTCTAAAGAGACTCTTCTGAGATGTAGTCCAGGAAGTGACTTGCTACATACCGGGACATGTGGCACCGCTATGGTTTGGGGCTGCACTGCCAAGTGGCTGTACAGTTGCTTCATGTAGGTAGACATTTATTTTGTTTTAAATAAAAGCAATTGATATTTTAATTTTTTGGAGATTATAAAAAATAAAAGAAACTTTGTTATGACACCTTATACTTTAAATATATCTTGGTCTTTCCCGGTGATCTGATCATCCCTGAGCTAGAGCGGTTTTCCTCCAGCAGTTCCTGAGAAAGATAGCTAGAATTGTTTTCTGTTTGTTTAGTGAAGATTGTGGTGTTCTGTTTCTTCAATCTGGCTTCTCAAGAAATTCAGTGTATTGAGAAGGGCTGCATTGTGATAAGTTACACACTTAGTTATTTATAACTGTATTGTACTGTATTTACCCCACATAACTTCAAACATGTTTTCTTATCTAGAGCAAAGAGAAACGAATACAACTGTTGCTTTGTCATATTTTATGTACACTATTTTTTTGGTGGCTTTTGTCCCTTTTTGTACATACTTTGCATTATTAATAGGAAATACTATGTTGCCTTTTTTACTTAAAAAAGATTGTTATCAGAACACAGTATTTTTCAGCCTAAACTTTAGATGGTGATTATTGTTTGTTGGTTTGCTTTTGTTGTAACAGCAGGCTAACTTATCCTTAATGCTTAAGAGTTTCCTATTTACAGAGTGTATCTAAGTAGAGTGGAGACATAAGATAGTGACCCTAGTGTGAGTTTCCACTATCGTATTGTTTAATAATTTAGACCCTTCTGGCAGTAAGTACTAAAGCTCTCTTCCGTGTTATCCTTGTTCCTAGTAAATGAATAAAACTGCTTAAAACCTTTTATCAAAACAAATGTCTTTTACATAGACATTTCTTTTTAGATCTATTATTAAGACCTTCTACTTGAAGCATATGGTTGTTTCAGTTAATAAGTATTTGTATTGATCAAAACTGCATGGGCATACATTTCTGAGTTCATGAAAATTGTATTCCATCGTTTGGTTCCCTGATTTTATAATTTACAGTAGGAAGACGGTGAAGTACTAGCTCCTGTAGTGACAGGGGCTGGGATGCCTAACAACCTACACTCAGCCAAGATGCCTGCCAACAGTGCGAGCCGTCTGCACACTTTGGCTTTTTTTTTTTTTTTTTTTTTAATTCTATGAGAAGTTTCCTCAAGGCATTCTATTCTTTATTCATATTTATGTTGCAAAGCATTTATGGAAGTCAAAGTTTACAAAAGAGAATTCCATATTAAAATGGTAACAAGGCTTTTTGAAAGAAAATCTTTTGCTGGAAAGTTTTTTTTTTTTGCTGTTACTCTGACTACTCCTGCCTGCTTTCTCTTGCTGGATGTGTGGGGTTGGGGTGGGATCTACTATCACACAAGGAAGCAAGCTGAGATGATCCAAGAAGATGATTTGTATCCTCAGCAAGAATGTCTCGACAGGGGGCTGGAGAGATGGCTCAGCGGTTAAGAGCACCCGACTGTTCTTCCAGAGGTCATGAGTTCAATTCCCAGCAACCACATGGTGGTTCACAACCATCTGTAAAGAGATCTGATGCCCTCTTCTGGTGTATCTGAAGACAGCTACAGTGTACTTATATATAATAAATAAATAAATCTTTAAAAAAAAAAAAAAAATGTCTCGATAGTATTTCTGCATAAAAAGTGATATGCACTTTTATGTATACCACACGTATGTAGTTGCTAATACTCTTAATATCATAGGATATTTATATGTTCCTCCTTTATTTCTTTCCCTTCCACTTTTGTGCATTTTTGTTCGTCTCCTGTCATCAGACCTCATGT
Organism: Rattus rattus; assembly: GCF_011064425.1. NCBI lineage: Eukaryota > Metazoa > Chordata > Mammalia > Rodentia > Muridae > Rattus > Rattus rattus. The sequence continues at coordinate 36,523,696 of NC_046163.1, read as the reverse complement.
GACACTGCCTTAAGTCTCTTGTACTTTTAGGTCTCGTGGTCTGCCTAAACTGAAGGAGTCGCGTTCCCATGAGTCCCTGCTGAGCCCATGCAGTGCGGTGGAGTGTTTGGATCTTGGGAGAGGGGAGCCGGTCTCAGTGAAGCCACTGCACAGTAGCATCCTTGGACAAGACTTCTGCTTTGAGGTAAAACGGGGAAAAAAACATAGAAAGAAGGGAGGATAGTTGGTAATGATTTAATAATTTCACTACCATGTTTCTGATTTGATCATCTTAACTAGTTTTCAGTTCTTGAATTTTTTTTTCTTGAAAGGGAACAGTTAAAAATCTGTTAATAGAATTATATTTGCAATTGAAGTTATTAATAATTCTCATGCCTTTGCTTTCAAAAACATGAGCACTTAGTACATTCTCTGTATAGGTTACAGATGAACTATAGCTTCTCAGATTATTATGCTAATCTTTAATATTGATAAAGATGCCATATACTAGTATTTAATCCTTAATTTTAAGGGAATTTTGAGAAAAACTCACCAAAATCACAGTTTTATAACTATAACATGAACAGTTCTTGACCAAGGACCATATTTTGTTCTTGTAATCTCCTGTGTGTTCCTAGATCAACAGCCTCATTTCAGGTCCTCACTGCCCTTCTGAATTAGGAATCACTAGAGCACACTGTCTGATCTGATTTATAGTATTAATGAACTGGGAGTGATAGAACACAGCAGTTTGAGCAGGTCATTTATATGTTTTTATAATTAATAAGAATAAGGTTATTGTTGTTCAGTAGACTTTATTATGGACATAGTATACTATGTCCAGTGTTATAAATGACTAGAAATCAGGGTTAGTTGCCTCCTGGAGGAGAAATGGATTCCAAAGAGTGATTGAGTTGTACTGATGCTTTTCAACTTCATTTAGTAGCCTTCCGGTAGCATTGTAATGAACCAATCAGAAGAAAGCAATGATTTTATAAACATTTTCACTTTTTAGTTAACTTTTATTAGTTCAAATGAACATATTCATTTACAAGTTATTTTAGATGTGTCAAATTTTCTTAGTGTTGTATTTTTCTGAACCATAGGCAAGCTAAATTGTAAATGAGCTTTGTTCTCATAGCTCAGAAGTATGCATGCTACTTAGAGATTAAATTTTAAGTAAAGGTATGACAAAGCTAAAACAACTGTTTTAGTTTTACATGGGAAGATTCGAGTTCCAAACACGTCCCTAAACTATTGAAATTACAAGATAAATCTCTCTCTCTCTCTCTCTCTCTCTCTCTCTCACACACACACACACACACACACACACACACACACACACACACACACAGAGTCTTACATCATCTCTAATCTTTGTGTTGAAGGTCACCTACTTAAGTGGAAGTAAATGCTTTAGCTGTAACTCCGCCTCAGAGAGAGATAAGTGGATGGAAAACCTTCGAAGGACAGTTCAGCCAAATAAGGTAATGGTGGCTTTGAATGACAAAAATGCGTCACAAACAGTACATTTATACCACCCCATCTAAGACATATATGGACCATGTCAGAAGAGAGAGCAGAAGTATAAATGCAGGAACACTAAAGAAGGATTGAGAAGCACACAGCCAGTGTTCTCATCACCTCAGAGCTGGTGTGGTAACAACCCACACAAAGCTGGGTCTGTCCTGTCAGCAGTCAGTCATGCCTTACAAGAGTCTCAAAGGCCCTACCCCTCCCTGCTGAACTGTTGGCTACTTGCAGATTTAGGGGAAGAGCAATTGCAGGTTTCAGTTCTATACCCACCACAGGAGCCCATCAGGCTCTAGTGGACGACTCTAAACACATGGCTGTACATATTTTCTTGATTAAACTCAGTGGGTCTCAGAAGGGGGGGTGGTAAAAGGAATTTGTAAGGAGGGGAATAATGAAGGTGAGAAGAAATTTAAAATGCACATTATACATGTATGAAATTGTTAGAACCAATTCAATAAAAGTCTTTTTAATACATCACTGTGTAAGCAGCAAGTCAATGAAAGACAAATGTTATAATATCTTGATTTTATAAATCTTTGTAACTTTTCGTTATTGAAGCAGGGTCTCAGTGTGTAACTGAGACTGGTCTTAAACTTGCAGCCGTTTGTCCCAGCCTTGCAAGTGCTGGGATTGTAAGCCAGTGCCACCACATCTGGCTTAGAGCGTGATCGTACTGAAAATAATCTTACTGGAGAATGATATTGTCATTTTACCAATGTGAATGCAGAGACTCAAAAAGCTAGGTGACATGCTCTGCCAGAAGAAGGCAAGGTTGTTAGCGGCTTTTTTTCCTATTAATTTTTTCTTAGTAATTTCCTAGAAATTATTCCAGCCTCATATAGCTGGCTATGGAGAACTTATATGCTGATATTTTTTAACCCAAGTAAAACAGAAAATATGTGGTTCTGTAAGATTCTTTTAAAAGTATTTTTGATTACATTTATTTGTTTATGTACGGTGTGTGTATCAGACAGGTAGACAGACAGACCGACAGACAGACAGAGAATGGGAGTGATGAGCACAGTGTGTGTAGGGAAGTCAGAGGACAATCTTCAGGAGTTGCTTCTTTTCCTTCCACCATATGTGTCCTGGGATCAAAGGCAGGTTGTCCAGCTTGGCAGCAGGTGCAGCTAATGACCACCTCACTAGTGCAAGACTCTTCTGCAGAGCTCTGTGATCCTAAGCAGTGAGGTGGGGTTCCTCTTCCTGTATGCTGGCTGTTCTTAGCAGAGGACCATTAGTAATCAGCATTATTCTGAGAAGAAAACATTTTCTTTCTGATATGTCAGCTTTAAATTCAACTTCATTGTCTCTCTTTAGGACAATTGTAGACGAGCTGAAAATGTTCTCCGTTTATGGATCATTGAAGCCAAGGACCTTGCCCCTAAAAAAAAATATTTCTGCGAACTGTGCCTTGATGATACCCTCTTTGCTCGTACAACCAGCAAGACCAAAGCAGACAATATTTTCTGGGGTGAACATTTTGAATTCTATAGCCTTCCGCCTCTTCATAGCATCACCGTTCATATTTATAAGGATGTGGAAAAAAAGAAAAAAAAGGACAAGAATAATTATGTAGGGCTAGTCAACATCCCCACTGCCAGTGTGACTGGTCGCCAGTTTGTAGAAAAATGGTACCCAGTGAGTACACCCACACCCAACAAAGGAAAGACAGGAGGACCTTCTATCCGGATTAAGTCACGTTTCCAGACTATCACCATACTGCCTATGGAGCAATACAAAGAGTTTGCAGAATTCATCACCAGCAACTACACCATGCTGTGTTCTGTTCTTGAGCCAGTAATTAGTGTGAGGAATAAGGAGGAGTTGGCGTGTGCCTTAGTACACATTCTTCAAAGTACTGGCAGAGCCAAGGTAAGTCAAAAGGGGTATGTATCTCCCTTAAGTCCGTCCCTACCATGTACAAGGGGAAAAGAAGCTTTTCAGAAAAAGAAAGGGAATTAAGGGTGACTTAAGAAAACCTATTTGCAGATCTATAAGAGACTGAGATTTTTAACTAAAGTGAGTGGGAGAACTAGCAAACACTTACTTCTAATTGTTTTTTTTCATGAGGTAGGTAACATGGATGTAGTTGCTATAATAACCCCACAACACATTCAAACTCTGGTGTTATTGTTGTTTTCTCTTTGAAACATGGTCTCACCATATTACTCATGTCTAGCCCCAAACTTGTGATCCTCCTGCCTCAGCCTCCCAAATCCCAGAATTAAAGGGATGATACAGGTGTGTACCATCATGCCTAGCTAAAGTTTGTCTGGAATCTTTCTGGAGTACTTTCTGACTGTTTATTAAGGTTAACTGCTAACTGTATCCCTGTGGTACAGAAGGAGATATTCAAGAAATGTGTGAAGTGTAGATCTTCATGGAATTAAAATCTGAATCTGAACTGAAAACATCAAGGAATGTTGTACAGTTACTTGGCAGCTGTTTCTTGGTAATCTTTCTTCTAAATGGAGATGAAAACTGGGAAGATAAAATAGCATCCAACATGTGCCTGTAACTTTTAGATGCTGAAGTGTGTCCTTACTATATGTGTTGAACAAAAATAAACACCATTCTTGGCCTCATGGAGCTTTCAGTTTCTGGATCACACAGTATTAAGTAACTGAACAGTAAATCTGTGATTATAGTGAGACGTGCAGAGGGCAAAATGGAAAATAGTACTACGGAAGTGTGCGAAGGAGGGACTAGCAGGTGAGGTGCTGGAGTAATCTGGGTCCAGGAGGAAGCAGTATATGAACTAAGATCTAAAGGTTTCTAGAAATTTGTTTTATGATATGGCAGAGGTGAGGGTAGGAGAACAACTGCGAACAGCATTTGCAAACATTTCTTGTAGTGAATAAAAGACGTTGTATGTAGAAAGGCTATGCGAGCGAGCTAAAGGACAGAAGAACCAGAGCAGCGTGCAGAGACTGGAGCAGAGAGAGTGCACTGGGTACGGTGGGGGCAGGGCAGGGAAGAGAACTTGGAGATGCATTCAGAAAAATTTTCAAAAGTGCATTAGAAAATGTGAAGGAATTCAGAAAATAAATTTGCAGCTGGCGATACATAAGCTTTGTGTCCTGTCTGCCTTTTCTCTTTCCGTGGAATTTGGTGACTTAGTTTTAAAGCAGTGTTCCCAGGATATCTGCTATTTCCATCTTTTCTAATGTTGTTACTTAACTCAGTTGCTTTCTTTCTGACCGAACATTATTCCTCCAGGATTTTCTGACTGACTTAGTGATGTCAGAGGTAGATCGTTGTGGAGAGCATGATGTCTTGATCTTCAGAGAAAATACCATTGCCACTAAATCCATTGAGGAATACCTCAAGTTGGTGGGACAGCAGTATCTTCATGACGCACTCGGTATGGAAAAGGAAGAATCTGTCTTCTTTGTCTTTCTGTTTTAACTTTTTGTTTACCTTCTAGGACAGACAAATTGAATCCAGACTCTGCATGCATTTAGTTCATCTGACTTGAGTGATTCAGATTTCAACTATAAACTGTCCTTCCCAGCACAGTAACCACACACATTCACTGTAACATTAGTCAAAGTAGAAAACCCATCGACGTATACACTCATCCCACAATCTTGCATTTCTGATCCTAGGATATGTAATATTATTGATATATTTCACCACTAGAACTGAGGTGTTCTATTGCTCCTAACACTATTGGGTATTCATATTGTGATATGGCTATATTACCTCAATCTTCAAAGGATCGCCCTACCATTTATTATCATGCATTCAAAGCTCTCCTCAGAAATTAAGAAATGTTTTATAGTCCCTATAGTTCTACACTTCCGTTTTAAGATCTTTAACTAGTAACTAATTTTTGTCCAATCATTACTTGTTGATGACTAAGCCACTTACTTAAAGATCTAGATGTGGTTATGAATTGAAGTCATTGCTGATAGAGTAAGGCATAGTAACATAAGATGATGGAATAATAAAGTGGGCATGGGTTCCTTCAAGAAAACAGTGGTGTAGACTGTTAGTCTGTCATAGCCTCAGCCGACCTTGTTTTCATAGCAGTCCCCCTACATCAGCCTCCCAGTACTAGGATTATAGACATGAGCCACCATGACCAGCAATTTTTTGTATCTCCATACTCTTAGCTCTGCACATAGAATGTAGTACTGTACAAACATAATGGTAGCCACATATGTGTGTGATATTATGTGTTTGTTATAGTACATATATTATATAGTATATATATTGAGGTATGTTGAATGATTATAGGGATTTTTATTCACAAGGAGTTTATAATATGAGGAAATAAGATAAGGTCTGCTTAAGCAAGAGAAATCCTGTGTTTTTGCAGAGGATTTGCAAGGACAATTAGAGATTAGCATAAAAGTAAAAAAGAATGAGACATGAAATAAAAAGCCTGGAAATGAAGGAAAAATCAAGGATGCAATAAACCTTTCAGTGGAAAGGGAGCATGAGAGTAAAACAGTGAGATGACTCTGTGGTAAAGGCGCTTGTCACCAATGCTGGTGACTCAGATTTAGTTCCCAAGACCCATATGATGGAAACAGTGAGCCAACTCCTGCAAGTTGTTCTCTGACTTCCATACATGTATCATAGCACTTGTGGGCAGGTGCTCAGGCGCGCGCGCACGCGCACGCGCACACACACACACACACACACACACACACACACACACACACACACACACACACACACACAGCTTGATATCATGCAGTTATGGCCTGCCAGATGTAAATGTTGGGAACCAAACTCAGGTCCTCTGCAAGGGCAGTGCATACACTTAACTGCTTAGCCATCTCTCTAGCCCCTTGATTAGATTCATAACAGAAATCATGGAAGTAGTAGGCTTGAAAGGGGGGGAATTATATGTTTACCTTATATGTATTCACCTGAAGTTCTAGGAATCTTCGGGTGTGTTTCAGTAGGAAAGCAAGTGAGAACATCTAGACTCAGGGTGTGAAAACTCAGAGACTAATTCCCGTAGAAGTGTTAAAGCTAAGAAATTACCAAAACAGAAAGGAAAGAGCCAAAAACATACCTCATGATTCATGTCTGCTGAGAGTGTAAAAGGACAATGAGAAATCAAGAAAAATGATCAGAGAAAAATGCAGAAAGAGAAAACCAGGGACACACAGCCCTGACACTGATAGAGAAGATAGGAAGAGAGTTGGGGAAGGGCTCTTTTTCTGGGAGGCTCCTACACAGTCAGCTGTATCAGGGTGAAGTTGAATACGTCAGAAACTCATTGAAGTGGATAGTGGATGCAGACTTCATACTTACTGTGAGAAGCACATGGATGCAGATGCTCTGGGTGAAGAGTAGAAAGAAGGGTTATGCAATCCAAGTCAATGATAGGAACAAGGTTTCCCTAGAAAGTGGCGTCTCCCCATGCAATCAGTCTGCCTGCTCATGTAAGGGGCATTCTGGAAGAGCATGGCTGTTCACAGATGCACTGTGGAGGCCAAGCTGAGTGCTCGTTCTCAGTGTGGTTATTGTTAAAAAGAAAAGGAGAGAAGGGTATTTGCCTAAGAGAACTAGCAGAATCCGCAAACCATCAGTCTCTCTAAAGGTGATGACGTCCACAACACGTTGTCAGAAAGCCCTTAAACAAAGACGGTAATGAGCCCAGGACTAAACCCCAAGATGCAGCATCTCGTCACTCCAGGTGTCCTGCACGCCGTGCCCTGGAGAAACAGCACAGTGCGAGGAATGAGGAGGAGGCAGAATGCTAAAGCTTGGGCCCAGATAATAAAAGAAGCCAAAGAAAAACTCCATGAGCAGATTGCCAAGAGACGTGGGCTGTCCTCACTGAGAGCTTCCACTTCTGAGTCCAGTAAAAATAAAGTCTTCAAAAATCATAAATAGTCAGATGTTGGAGGCAGGGAGAGTCAGAGAAGCAGAAGATACAGCTCAGTGGTAGCACATTATTAAGTATTCATGATGCCCTAGATTTAATCCCCAGAACTACCTTTTTTATTCTTACATTATGACTTACTTATGTTTGAATGTATGTGTGTAAGACAGAGACAGAGAACAAACACAACTTGTGGTTGGTTCTCCCCTTCCACTATCTGGGTGCCAGGGATCCAGCTAAAGTCCATCGAGCATTGAGCAAGTGCCTTTGCCCGTGGAACCATTCTGCTAACCCAAGACCACCTTTGACAAAAAATTCAAATGGTAAGAAAAAGCAGTTGTCAAATTGTTTCACAAGTTGAACATTACTTGTGGTGCTTCACATCAGTGAATCAAGAAGAAAGAAGCCAGACAGTGTGGCACATGCCTTTAGTCCCAGCACTTGGTAGGGAAATCCCTGTCAAGGCCTGGTCTACAAAGCCATTTCCAGGACAGCCAGGACTACACAGAGAAACCCTGCCTTGAAAAATGAAAAAAAAATTCAAATGGAAGGAATCCTAACTGGTAAAAAAGTAATGGCTGATTGATTGGTCAGGAAGTAGGTCTGTGTTTCTGTGAAGCATGCCTGCTCTAGGAACAATTAATTCCTACTCTGACAATTGGGTTTTTTTTTTTTCCACTTCTGTTACCTTGAAACATACTCAACTGCTTTTATATAAGATCTAATAGGAATTATGAGGAAAAACAGTTGATTTTCACTGATATTAGAAAAGATACCATTAATCACATTTACATAGGTACTTACTATAATTATAAATTATATGTAATGGCTTGCTTTAATAATTTACGTTATCTAATAAAAGGCAGCAGTGAAGCATCTCTAACAGTATTCTCTATTCTGTGAACATGAAGGTGAGAATATTGATATTATAAGATCTATTTGCTTAAAGGGATTTCTGAATTAAATGTCCAAAATGATAAATGAATATCAAGTCCTTTGATACAATAATGAATAATTAAATAGCTAATGAGCTTAGCAAGGCGTGAAAATTAATTCATTGAGCATGGGAAACAATTCAGATAACCTACCAAAGATCTCTTTTAACATTCTGTAACTTAAGTATGGGCTAGGGTAACGAAAGTGGTTGTAGCTTCCAAGAACATGAAAACAATTAACTCATAAGATCCTCCGTACTGAAATTGGATTATCGTCTTTTTTTTTTTTTGTATTGTCGTCATCTTAATGAAGTTTTGTTGTATGTCATACACTTTGAGCAAAATAGAAAAAAGAGGTGCTATTTCCAAATTGCTTGAACTCTTTGATTTTAGAAACTGCCAATCAGGCCTGAGGGTTGTAGTTCATTGGTAGAGCACTTTCCTGGCATCCATCAGGCCATGAGTTTAATATCCACCCATCCTCAAAGAGAGTTGCCTGTCATAATGTATCATATCATCTAGCTTCGTAGGCTGCCTTGATCTTTATGAAAGCATTACTCTCTACTGAAAAAAATAAATAAATAAAACTCTGCTTTATCTAGGCTTAAGTCTTCCATCTGTTAGCTCCCTTTACCTGACTGATTTAAGTCAACTTCTTGTCGGTGTCTGTGACACAGAAGAAATGCCATCTGTGAAACATAAATCTCTCGGAAGGTATAATTTCCATGCTGGTGTTGGAAGCAAATGCCTTTCAGCAGTAATGAATCAACACCTGTTCACTCACGCCTACACATGAATGTTAATGATGGTAACATTCAAAAATGGTGGTTTGCATAGGAACATCTAACAGAACTGAGCATGGCGTTTTTATTCTATCCGTTTGTATTTTATTCTATCATGTTTGTATTCTATCAGTTTGAAGGTAAAGGCAGGACTGCTTGATGAGTGCGTGGTCAGCCCGCTGTACAGGAGATTTCTCCTGAAAAGGGGAAAGTTTGGCGTGATGGCTCAGTGGTTAAGAGTGCTTACTGCTCTTGCAGAGAACCCACATTGGGTCCCCAGCACCTGCATGGGGGCTCACAACCATTCACAAATCCAGTTGCAGTGAATTTGATGTCACCTTCTGATCTCCACTGACACCAGGCACTTGGGCAGTGCACATACAGACATATACACATAAAATAAATTAATTTTTTTTTATTTAAAAAGTGTTTTCTAAAAGGGGCCGGAGAGATGGCTAAGCATTTAAGAAAACTTGCTTGCTGAATAATCACGCGGACCGCAGTTTGGATAACACCACCCACATAATATCTAGGTACCCACAAACACCTATAACTCCAGCCCTCAGGAATCTGACACTCTCTTGTGGCCTGCATGTGCAAAGACATGCTCATTGGCACACATATGTGCTTATATTCATGCAAATACAGATGAATAAATTAATTTTTTTTACATTTCAAAGAAGAAGATATAAAACATTCTGGATACACACTAATTAAATATGTAGATCCAGTGATTGCCCCCTGAGGCTCTTATTCTTTTCTGGTACAAAGCAACAAACTCCGTTCCAAATAAGTGTCTTTTTAGGTGCAGACCTATTCTAAACAGCATCATCATTGCTTCAGCACACTTCACATTATCACATACAAGCTATAACTGCAAACGGGGAAACAATTCTGGATTTTAATAATGTTTTTAAGGTATCTCATCTTTTAGGCCCTAAAGTGCTAGTACAACAAACAATTTGTATCTAGACCCTGAGTAATTTATTGGACTATTTACTTGAAGAATGAAAGAAAAATAGTTAATATTTATATTATTAGTATTTTCCTGGAATATTTGTGACCCAAATGAACACCTTCAACAAAATATTAGATTTCCAGTTTGGCCAATTATTACTGAGATATTTGAAACCCATAGTTCTAAGTTTACATTTATGTACCTTTAAATGAAACGGATTGTGTGAAAACATGAAATGAACATAATCTTATGGGAATTCTTAACAGTTTTAATAGTGATTTTTGCTTTATTAAAAGTAGCATATTTTGTACATAATAATACTTTCTATATGGAGCCGAACTAAGTGACAAGAAAAGTACCACATGGGGGTGAGGATTCCTTATCACAAGTCTACAAGACAGATCTAATGCTAATAATGCAACCACTGTTGTCGTAAGAGTATTTCTTGTAAACAGCATTTTCCATCTTCCATGATGACTTTTTAGAAAGTTTTTCTTTACCTCAGTAAAGAAAACATTTTGACAGAAAGCATGTTGTTATTTTACTTTTGCTACTTTATTTTGTAGAAATTACTGTTCTCCTCCAAAACCTGTTATGGCTAACCTGAATGTCAAGTCAGAAACCTTTTTGAGCTCAAGAAGTAACCTTCTTGAACCTCAACAAGGATCTTGAAAAGTCCACTTCTCTTTAATAAAGAGAGATCTGTAAGAAAACAAACTATGTACTCCGTCTCTCATAAAAACCTAGTAAGCTCCTAGATTGCTTTCTGAGAGTCGTTCAAGGGGGTGGGTTTGAACATGCTTAAAATCTGCTTCCTAATATTTAAAGGTTTGTCCTACACGTGAGATATGCATGTGAATAAATATGCACAAGAGAGTATAAAGCATGCACTCTTAGTAGGTATTGAAGAAGCATATGTAGGAGAGTTAAACAGAGAAGTTGATGTCAGAGAATATTACACATATCTTTATAGACAGGCATTTTGGCCAATGCTTGTAAACCATTGTCCATGGAAAGCATATAAGGTAAATATAAGAAGAAATTCTGCCGTTGTATGTGGAAGGTTGAATTACTGTCCTCAGTGCTAGTGGCATGCCTGAAGAACCTTGCTTGGATCTGTGTTTGACACCAACATTACTCCTAAAACCTTAGTTGGGTCCCTGTTCAGTCGAGCTTGGGTTGAGGGTTTTACCTGGAATGATGCTGTTACGTAAACTACTAGGGAGGGCTCTGTTACAAGTTCATGATAATTAAATATGTTTCAGGTTTCCAATAAAAGGTACTATATTTTTACATCAAATTGTTGCTGTTTTTATAAATAATGATGATGCTAGTGACTGGTTGTGCCCTGCTTCCAGGATTGAGAGAATAAACATAGTACATGGGTGGTGTGGCTGTCAGGTTCTAAAGCAGTGGTGCGTCATGGTCGCCCCATGCGGGCTGTGAGGAAAGACTCTCAGGAGAGCCCGGCTGTTCCGTTTCTGTTTAGGAAGGTGGAGTATTGTTACAGCACTTGTCTCCTGTTCTCTTTGATCAGGGGAGTTCATCAAAGCCTTGTACGAGTCAGACGAGAACTGTGAGGTGGACCCCAGCAAGTGCTCGTCCAGCGAGCTGACGGACCATCAGAGCAACCTGAGGATGTGCTGCGAGCTGGCTTTCTGCAAGATCATCAACTCATACTGGTGAGCCTGTGTCCTCCACAGAGAGTCAGACGAGGAAAGGCCTTGAGGAGACTACAAAATCCCTTCCTTAGCGCTGCCTAGCATGTCACCCTTCCCTGTAAGCAGGACGTGTGACCGCCTCTCTAAAGCACCTCTCCGTCTGTCAGCAGTCTACTTCCCAACACCTAAGAGTAGAGGGTGGAGATGTAGGGCGGGGCTGTTTGGTTTGGTTTGGTTTTTACTTTTTAAATTCTTAGCTAGTGTGGAACAGGTATTCATAATTTTTTTTCTCTATCACAAGCAGATGGTGACTTTGGGAAGATTTTTCGTGATTGACCTTTAGAGATGTAATGGCGAGCTGTGTACAACCAGATAGTCAGGAACCTTATGCCATTTTCCCACTTAGCTAAACTAAATTTGTACTGATCCAGAGGTTGGTGACTTTTCAGTTTGAAATCGTCTGGTCCTCTGAATTTCCCACAGCTCGTCAGCCACTACTCAGGCTGATCCCCATCCCTAGGTGTCTAATGAGTCCTCCTCCTAGCTCAGCTCTAGGCCAGTGGTATTGTGGGATAAAGCGGGGTCATGACACTTTTATATTTATTTTATATTTTTATATTTGTGTGTGTTTTCCATTTTCTGTAGTGTCTTCCCTCGTGAGTTGAAAGAAGTGTTTGCATCGTGGAAGCAGCAGTGCCTGAACCGAGGCAAGCAAGACCTCAGCGAGCGGCTCATCAGTGCCTCATTGTTTCTCCGTTTTCTTTGCCCAGCCATTATGTCTCCCAGTCTTTTCAACCTGATGCAGGAGTATCCTGATGACCGCACATCTCGGACACTAACTCTTATTGCCAAGGTCATTCAGAACCTGGCCAACTTTGCCAAGTAAGGGAAACCACTACCCTAACCCTGAAAATACTTGGTTTAAAAAACACTTGAGCGTTTGGATGAGGCCAGGGAGCCACATACCTACTTTACTAGGTTTTTATTGTATGTCAAAATTTCTAAAAGGGAAATAAATATTAAACTCTGGTACAAACATTTATTAAAGATTTATAACAATTTAAAGTGATTTTATAAAAAAATCCAATGATATGAAAAATGCCAATAACTAGATTAAAATACTAATTAAAAGATAGGATGTCAAATGATACATATGCTATCATTTTAGCAATATGATAAAATAATGCAGGTGTGAGAGCATTAGGAAAAGGCTGGTAATATGCTTACATCATGTGTACAAGTATTTTCAACACTTGAAATTTATTTATGTTTTAAGTTAGAGGTAGCATCTATAATTTAGTTTAAAATGGTTCTATATAATAAAAAAGTAAGCAAACCTGCTCCCTTCCCCAAAAGCTAGGAGTTAGTTGATACAAATGAAAACCATATGGGTGTTTGTTATTCTTTCAACTTTTCTATACGCTTAGAGAACTTTAGTTAAGAAACTAAAAGCAGTGGCTCACACCTTCAATGCCTGCACCAGGAGGTAGAAACAAGTACATCTCTGTGAGTCCAGGGCCACCCTGGGTTACATAGGTTATAGGACAGCCAACCTGGTTAACTGGTTAATAAGACTGTCTCCAAAGGGAGTGGGGGGGGGGGACAAAAAGAAGGAAAAGTTTTCACACGTTGCAAAATTGATTACAGGTATATTTAATATTGAAATACACAAGCTTATACCAACAGTGTGTGGAAGAACAACTGTCAGTTAAGCAGATTGCCTTCTCATATATTATTTTGCAGTTTTTTAATTTTTTATTTATTTTTATATGTATGGGTGTTTTGCTTGCATGTATGTTTGTGTACCACATGCATTTCTGGTACCTGCAGAGTCCAGAAGAAGACACTGGATTTTTCTAGGACTCCAGTGAGAGACTATTGGGAGCCACTATGAATGTGCTAGGAGTGGAGCCTAGGTCCCCTAGAAAAGCAGCTAGTGCTCTTCATTTCTGAACCATAGACAAAATCTAAAGGGACAGAAATTTCTTCTCCCATAAAATAAAGAGCAGAGACTTGGAAAAGAGCCCACTTCTATACAGTCTCCCCTTGTACAAGAACTGCAGTCCACAGTTTTCGTTACCCGTGATCAACTCTGGTCCAAAAATATTAAAGGGGAAGTTCTAGAAACACACCATTCTAAGTAGCAAACATTTCATGAAGTCCAGCTCAGTTCAACCCAGAATATCAATCATCCTATTCTATATATCCATGAAGTAGGTGCCACCTGTTAATAGACGCCTTGTTTTTATGCTAACTAATGAAGTATCATAATACTTATATTAAAATAACCTTTTATTACTTAATAATAGTCCCCCAAAAACAGAATAGTTTTGCTGGCAGTTTGAATGTGCTAAATAAAGAAAAATTTTAAAGTCATTTTTAGGGTGGTCTTCCTGGGGTTTTGTTTTTGTTTTTAATAAGTGCATGGTATAGAGTAAAATATAGCGTCCCATCATATGTGTAGTTTTCAGGCATCAGTTGGAGGTCTTCATTATGAACCATGGATAAAGAAGAGACTACTATGGAATATATTTGGAAACTGAAAACAGTTAAATTGACAGTTGTCTTGATGGGCATTTGGTAAATAACTAGGGGTTATATTATATGAGAATTTTGAAGGCCAAAAAAAAAGCATTTAGTTTCTACTCTTGAGATTTTTCAACATGAATTAAAGTAACACTAAAAAGTAAATTCGATTATGTGGCTGACTCAGCCGCAGCTGCGGTGTGAGGCGCGTGTTCGGGCCTTTGCACCCACAGGGCAGCGCCCCTACCCCCGCCCGCCCCTCAGCTAGCCTCCAGGAGAACACCCACCACAGCCATGCCGCGCATCTACATAGGACTCCTGAGCTAACGTCTGCGAAAAGGATATCCAGCACTTTTTAGTGGCTATGGCCGCCTCCTCTAAATTGACCTTAAAAATGGGTATGATTTCATGGAATTCGAGGACTCCCGTGATGCAGACGATGCCATTTATGAGCTGAACAGCAAGTTACTGTGAGCGAGGCGAGCGCAGGATCGTGGAGCACGCCCAGGCCCATGCTGTGCCTCAACCGGAAGCCGCAGTGGTGGAAGTGGCTACAGCAGGCAGAGAACTGGCAGAGACAAATATGGACCACCTGTTCTACAGAATACAGATTTATTGTAGAAATCTGTCTAGTCATTGCAGTTGGCAAGACTTAAAGGATTTTATGCGGCAAGGAGAGGGGACTTATGCAGATGCTCACAAAGAACGAACAAATGAGGGTGTAATTGAATTTAGTCCTACTCTGACATGAAGTGTGCTTTGAATAAACTGGATGGCACAGAAATATTAAGCTTATTGAAGATAAATCACAAACAAGCCATAAGCACTCTTACTCTGGAAGTAGATCCAGATCATGGTCTAGAAGATGATCTCGGGGTAGGAGTCTCTGAAGCAGCCACAGTAGATCTCGAAGTATCTCAAAAAGTCGCTCCCCATCTAGGTTTCAGAGCAAAGGTCGATCCCCATCCCACCAAAGGGCAGGAAATCCAGATCAAAGAGCAAATCTAAGCCCAAGTCTGATCGGGGTTTCCATTCATACTCAAGAAGCAGATCTAAGGTTAAGTATGGGAAGTCACGAAGTAGGTCACGTTCTCGGTCCCCCAAAGAAAATGGAAAAGGAGATATTAAGTCAAACTCCAGATCCGGGATCCACTCTCGATCCCATTCGCCTCTGCCTGCTCTACCCTCAAAGGCTTGGTCCACGTCCACTCCGCCAAAAGAGCTTCAAGGTCCTGTTCTAGATCCCGTTCCAGGTCCAGATCTAAGTTCTAGAGACTAACCCTGAACTCTACATTCTTTGCACACTATAACAGAACACTTTCCTACTGGCTAGGCAGTCACTCTTCCGAGTTTGTACTCGGCCTCTTCTTCAAGAGGATTTCCTGAGAAGGGAACACAGAAATTTGATTTGTGGCCAAATTTAATGAGAAAAAGATGAAGTTCTAAAATGGTATGAAGCCCTCTCCCTTCTTTGTAGAATTAAGATAATTTTGATTTTGTAGCCTTTGAGCTAAAATAACTTTTGTAAAGATTAAGCTGACTTAGATTTTTTTTTTTAATATTGCAGCAAGATCTGCTGCAGGGTTCTGTTGTCTTGTTTTACTTATTTTTAAATTAACTGTTCAAGCTTTGGATACTACAGGCTTTAGAGGGAGAACCCAAATTTTCAACTATGTTGGCTTTTTATAAAGCTTGAGTTATGTAAGATTTAAATAAAAGTTTGCTGGGGAGGGGGATTTGTAGCAGTTATCACTTAAAGAAACAAAATCATTATCACAAAATAAAAAGAAATTATACCTATTTGTAAATCAACTTAAAATGTTAATATGTCTTTTCTTAATCTCTGTTCTTTCTTATTTGTTTGCCTAACTCAGGTTTGGTAACAAAGAGGAATACATGGCATTCATGAATGATTTTTTAGAACATGAATGGGGTGGAATGAAGCGGTTCCTTTTGGAGATCTCAAATCCTGACACCATCTCAAACACCCCAGGCTTCGATGGCTACATTGATTTGGGCAGAGAGCTGTCAGTTTTACATTCCTTGCTTTGGGAAGTAGTTTCCCAACTGGATAAGGTAAAGTAAGAGGGAGGGTCATGGGAAATGGGAGATGCAGAACCTTAGTGTCCAGATTCTAGCAATCATCCATGATGATAACACACAGCCTTCTGCTGGTTAAGCAGCCCTACTTACTTTAGACATCTAAAAGTAAATGATTATCATTGAGTGAGTGACGCACAACCAAAATTCCTAGAGAGCCATGGTATCATTAGCAAATGCTTAGTTATATGAGCTAAGGAAACATTTCTATAAATTTATAGAAAGAAAGTTTTCAGGTATGTGCATGTGTATACATATCTGAAACATATATATACATGTATACCCTGCTGATGTATATATATGTATATGTATATGCATATATACATGTCTGAAAGCTTGCCTAGAAACTATTACCAAATACTAGAGTGTGCATCTTTATTCATGTGGGAGAAACTTCATCTGGTAATTTCTAAGGACAAGATCTTTTTTAAAAATACAGATTTATAAAATATTGTTCATCATATTTAAGTTAATCCCACTTAGAAGTTGTTTTTCCTACTATGTATGTCAGACTTGGATATCATTTTTACCACTGAAACCAACATAGAATCCAAAAATGTGGATGTTTTCTTTATCAACCAATATGAATTAAGAATATAAAAATAATTTATTTTCTAATGACAAATGGACTTCATTATTTTAATAACTGAATGTAAAGTATACCAATCATTTTCTTCATTCTGGGATCTTAACAAAGAGAAGTAGATTCTGTAATAGAAAGTACTTCAGTAATCCTTGTTATTTTTCTGTGATAAAGACTTGTTTTCTTAAATTTTCCTCATCTAGGAAATGTTATATATAATAATGCCTAGTAATAAACTTTAATAAATTTTACTTTCTAGAATAAATATATGATAGGAGTATGTCAACTGGTACTTAAAATGTTTATAAAACCATTAACCATTCCTGTTCTTAAGAACTACATCTTCACTTTGAGAAATGCTAGGTAGATATTAAGTTAAAGTTATGTGGACAGTAAATTCTCCTTATATGAATCTTAGCTTAGCACTCTTGAGCAAGTAAAGGCAATTTCCAGATGACATTTGCACTCAGACAGAGCAGAAGAGTCCTCTGCTGACTGGAGCACGTAGCTCAGTGTCAGGGCCTGCCTGACAGGCACAGACCTCAGGTTTGAATGCTAGCACTAAATGCATACAGTATAATTCCATAAGAATACCTTCCTGCTATGAACAGGGCCCTGGATTTGATTGCCAGACACACACACACACACACACACACACACAAACACACACACACACACACACACAATCTTACTGATCTTTGAGATGCTAAATAATACCTACAGGCAACCATGACTATTGGCCTAACTGCATACTGGTTGAGTCTTCCATGCGAATCCATGAGGATAAGAATCCCGTTAGGAATGCTGGATGGGGTGGCACACACCTTTAATCCCAGTACTCGGAAGACAAACAGGTGAATCTACCTGACCTTGAGGCTAACCTGGTCTACAAAGTGAGTTCCGAGACAGGTCAGACTACTAAAGCAATTATTTTAAAAGTTGTTAGATAGCTACATCAATAAGATACTAATGCAATAATTTTTTAAATAGGTCTCATTTATTCATGATCAAAGTCTTTTAACAAATTTTCCTGTGTTAAATGCATTTCTTCATTTTTAATCTTTAGTCCTGGGAACTAGAAGTTTATCTAGACATATGAGAAGAGTAGAAAATGATATGATTTTACTGGTTTGGTTTGGTTTGTTTGGTATGGTTTGGTTTGGTGTGGTTTGGTTTGGTTGGTTCGGTTGGTTTGGTTGGTTTTGAGCAGACGACTCAGGTGGCAGTGAGTCAAGGTTCCCAAGACTGAGTGGGTGGTGGTTGTGGTGTAAACTAACCGCTCACCCTGCTCTCTCGGCCCTGAGTGCAGCACCTCCTGTATGTTGGCATGCTTCCCTCACACAGTCCTTCTTCTTTGGAGGTCTCATCACACTAGCCATCGTCTGATCCTGACGTTTCTTTTGGTTAGAAGGTGTTTGGTTCTTCAATCTCCCTCTCCGTCTTGGTCTGGTAGCCACTCAAAGCCTTAGTGTGCTTTGCATGCATATTTTAGTCGGAATGGCAATAGTTTGTTTTTTTGAGCATGTCTTTTAATTTTTATTTGCATAATCCTAATTTCTATTTCTTTCTTTCCTCAATGTCTACTGCACCTTGTTCCGCCTCCTCCATTCATCTCGACGCCATGGTTCCGCTGCTCCATAACAATGCATTATGAACTTGCCACTCCCATATGCAATACCTACCCTCCCTCCAACCTACATCCTTCCATCAATGGGCATCATTGTCCCCAAAACAATATGTTGTGGATATCACAATGCTTATTGTCCAATTAGGGTGAAAATTCCTTCCTACAGGCAACTGTGGCAAAATTGGGACCTCTCCCTCGTGTTCTTGCTGATATTACCAAGTCTCTGACTAACCCCACGCCAATACAGCAGCAGCTAAGACGCTTCGCTGAACACAGCTCCAGTCCAAATGTCAGTGGAAGCCTCTCCTCTGGACTGCAGAAAATATTTGAGGACCCCACTGACAGGTATGGAGGAGAGAGTTTGAACGCTGCTTCCCCAACAGATAATGTTTTGATTTTGCAGAAACCTATTTAACTTATTTTTTAAGTTTGTAACTTAAATTTATAAGCAACTGAAAAGAAAGAATCACGAGATAAATCCAGTTATTTGTCACAGTGCACACAGTATTTCTTAATTTCTAGGATGATACTGTAGTACTTTATAATGTAAGTATACACAGATCACTCATGTTTCATAGAAGATGAAGGGCTCTTATAAAATTCATACTTTCATATTGTCTCCCACTCTCTAGACCAGTGGTCTACTTCTTACGTGTAATTTTGCTACTGTTAGAAATCATAATTTAAATATCTAATATGCAGGATATCTGCATATCTCAACCCATAGGTTGAGAGCCTCTACTCTAGACCCTCAGTTGAAACCATTTTATGGTTCTATGTATATGTCTGCTTGTATGAGTCAATAAAACGTTGAGCCTTAGACTTTGTGCTCTGAATTGGCAAGGTTTGAAGGTTTAGACAGAACTAAATATGAATTAGAACATTTGGGAGAATGTTCTAACTCAGTAAAAGTAGAAGACAATGAGTGTTATATTATTTCTACTTTTGAGAGAAAACTAGCAATGCTAGATTTTATTCTAAGAATTGTGATGAAATCTGATTTTCTATAGAAATATTACTTCCACATTGAACCTGTGAAACTTCAGAAGAGTTCATATGCCCAAACGGAAGAACTATTAATTATGTTGAATTTGCTTCAAGAGTAATTAAGGGGCCATTCTTTTTCCACAGTGATTTGCATAAACTAAAGTCTCCAAGCCAGGATAACACAGACAGCTATTTCAGAGGAAAGACGCTGTTGTTGGTTCAGCAAGCCTCCTCCCAGAGCATGACGTACTCTGAAAAGGATGAAAAGGAAAACAGCCTTCCTAACGGTCGGAGCATCTCCCTCATGGACCTCCAGGACACCCACACTGCTCAGGTGGAGCATGCATCTGTCATGCTTGATGTGCCTATGCGCCTTGCAGGAAGCCAGCTCTCTATAACCCAGGTAGCTAGCATAAAACAGCTTCGGGAAACCCAGAGCACTCCCCAGAGTGCACCTCAAGTGAGAAGACCCCTGCACCCAGCCCTGAACCAGCCAGGAAGTCTCCAGCCCTTGTCATTCCAGAACCCTGTCTATCACCTCAACAACCCAGTTCCAGCAATGCCAAAGGCCTCTGCAGATTCCAGTTTGGAGAACCTAAGCACTGCCAGTTCTCGAAGCCAAAGCAATAGTGAAGACTTCAAACTCAGTGGACCCAGCAATAGCAGCATGGAAGATTTCACCAAAAGAAGCTCACACAGTGAGGACTTCTCCAGGCGGCACACTGTACCAGACAGACACATACCTCTGGCTCTGCCACGACAAAATAGTACTGGGCAGTCCCAAATCCGAAAACTGGACCAATCTGGGCTGGGTGCCCGAGCCAAAGCACCCCCTTCTCTGCCACACAGCGCTTCCTTGCGTAGCACGGGGAGCATGTCCGTGGCATCTGCAGCCCTGGTGGCTGAACCTGTGCAGAATGGGAGCCGGTCCAGACAGCAGTCCTCTTCCTCCAGAGAAAGCCCTGTGCCCAAAGTGAGAGCAATCCAGAGACAGCAGACACAACAGGTAGGGTGTACTAAAAGGCCTTGGCCTCTGCGTGAACAGCTGCATTGGCCCTTTGTATATAAGCTGTCCAGAACTGAATTGACACTTAATAATGTCTCGACAACCCTTAAACAGAAGAAAGGAAAGGGGTTGGGGTTCTTCTGGATAGGTGAGAGCAGAAGGGAGCTTGACTCGTTAGGAGACACAAACACTCAGGAGGCTTTTCTTTTCCATGAGGAATGGCGCCTTTTCTTCAAGGTGTGCTTAGAGCACAGCTGTGGCTTTGGGTGAATAATTGCACAGTTAAATAGGAGATCCATAGTCAGAGTCAACTGTACTTAGGGAATCTGGAAATTAACCCTCAATTTCTTCCTTAAGCTTCCAGAGTAAAGTTTTACATTCTGAGCTTACAGTTTACCATAACTGCTCTCCATCCCATCCCCCACCTCCCTGTGGAAATGCCACGTCCCATGTGCCTTTTCCTGGAAATGGCTAGAATAATAAACAACTGAACACCTAGAGAGCAAGTGAAAGAAGGACAAGATACAAAACCACAGATGGTCGATAAGTACTTGAAATATTTTCACATTTCTTACATTGTTGCATACGTGAACAAGTCAAGCTTGTGTCTTATAACATTTTGAAATTTTATTTACTTGCCCAAAATGTAATCATTCCTTTCTTAATGTATGACAGTTTGAACAATTTATATGTATTTTGTCCTTATGTATAAACTAACTTTAGAGAGATCGCTTTTTTCTTCCACTCCCCTGTGTGTGTGTGTGTGTGTGTGTGTGTGTGTGTGTGTGTGTGTATGTTTCATCTAAAAGAGTTTTTTCCTAAAAACTCTTTATTTTTAATTTTTTATTTTTATGGAGTTTTTAATGCAATATTTTTATTTTATTATTATTTATTTTTGGAGGCAGAGTCTCACTGAGTAACCGTGGCTGGCCTTGAACTCATAGAAATTAGCCTGCCTCTGCTTCCCTAGTGTGGAAATTACAACCTTGCACCACTATACCTGGCTTGAATATTTGTATTCTTTAAGAATTGATCAAATCTAACCATATTCCCTCCCCTCCTGCTCCTCCCCTATTATTCAACACCACTTTTCTATCCCAGTTTAATGTACTCACTCTCTATTGAAAAAAATTAGTCCACTTAGGGCTATGCATGCGTTCATGTGTGTGTGTGTGTGTGTGTGTGTGTGTGTGTGTGTGTGTGTGCATGCATGCACCCACTTATATCCCTTAGGTACAGGCTCCCTACTGGAGCTCGAGTAGTTCTTCAGGAATGGTATCCCTAAAGCCAACTTACTCTCCCTCCCCTGGCAGAGACAGGTGCCAATGGCTTCTCCACAATTAGAGCGGACTTCATATTCCCTTCCCCTGTCACTGTTGGGATTTCAAGTGGCTTAGTCTTATACCTACAGACATAGCTGCTGGAGTTAATGGGTGTAGTAGTTCTGTCATGTCCAGCATATAATCGACATTAGTTTCACAAAATCAGCTATATCTGTTAATTATGTTCCTTCTGCCCCCTTGAAGGGAGGTTGTGTGTGCTATTGATTTAGAACAGAACACTCCACAATCTTCATTCTCTTCATACTGACCAGTTGTGGGTCTCCTTTCAAGTTCTGGAGGGAAACTAAGAGCAATGGCTATAGCCCCTGATGTTTTGCTGCGGTCTGTGGGATCCCACTGACCCACATTTCAAAAGGGTTACCTGACTTGGCACTAGCCCTTTTATTTAATAGCTAGCATCTTTGAGAGCTTAGGATAGCCAGAGGGCAGTAAGGATGAGATAGAAGTAGAAATATTCTCACTGATTAGGTTCAGCCCTGAAAGGAAAAGGGAAAGTAAACATCTCTTCTTGGCTCTTGCTATTTCCACCCAAGTGCCCCTTGCAATATATTAAATCAACTTTTCTTTCAAAACCGTGCTTTAAATTTTTCTCTTCTTCTGCCTTCCCATTTCTCTTTCCTGTATCATGGAGTCCTATCATGTAGTATTTGTGCTTC
The DNA here is from genome assembly GCF_011064425.1 of Rattus rattus. NCBI lineage: Eukaryota > Metazoa > Chordata > Mammalia > Rodentia > Muridae > Rattus > Rattus rattus. The sequence continues at coordinate 36,501,166 of NC_046163.1, read as the reverse complement.
TAATTCTTGCGCATTTCCCTGAGACCAGTTGTTATTTACTCAAGTAAATTGTTATTGCCTCAAGCTCTACAGTGAACTGAATTTTCTACAGTGACTTTTTCTACCCAAGAAGTAAAGGGTTCATCCTTTTGCACTTGTTACTTTTTCTTCTTATCTTTCCATTTCTTTTGTTTTTTATCTTACATGAAGCCTCTAGTTCTGTATAATCAGCACATTTTAAGGCAAATTCCTCTACATATTTTAATTGCAAATTGTGTTAGGGAATTGTTTTCTTTCTCCCAACCTAGAGGATTTCTTTGTGGAGATTGCTCTGTAGGCAGCTATAATTATCAGTGGCTTTGTCCATGCAAATTCCATTTGTGTCTTAGCACAAAGGAGAGGCCTTTGTTGGCAGTGTGACTGGCTTCATTCAGTCTTCTCAAATACCGAGTAGGAAGGAAATAAAATCCTAGTGAAAGACTTTACTAAGAAATAATTCTTTTTCAGAAAATTCTGAATATTTTGACCCCTATGAGCCACTGTCTAGATTTCTTTTTTCTCATTTTTTCTCTTTTATTTTTTTATATATCAAGTATCTCATATAAATAATAGACTTTATTTTAAATATATGAGTCGTTCAGACTTAATGTGTCAGAAATTTGAATTTGAAGAGGCCTTTTAAATAGGCTTGTGACAAGTCCTTAAGTGTCTGCTGCTCTCTGGTTCTCACATGTTGATTTGTGGAGACCTCTTCTAACAAATCTCCTCTGAACTCTGAGATCGTGTACTTTGCTGTTGATACCAGACTGGTTGTTCACTTATGAGAACTTATTTCAGACTGTGAAGAAACTGAGTCTACATCTAGTAAACACCAGCAAGAAGCAGGGGAACTGGCCTGTTACCAGCTGTCCCGACAGAGCCAGACCATAAGTGACTGTGGGTATGGGAGCAGGGGGGGGGGGTCAGGCCCTTTTGCCCTAGAGCATTGTTTTTTCTTGTTTTTCCCAAGGAAAACCTACCCAGTGTCAACTCAGAGGAGGTTATAGGATACCCTCCTTTTTATGTCTTTTTTCATCCTTCATTTTTGTCATGGCTTCTTAAAAGTTAAGTAAATATAAATTTCCCCTCAGGCTGTAGCTAAGCAAGAGCCACTCCGTTTCTTTGACTATAAATTAGAGATAATAACTTTTGTTACATATCCAGCTTATCAAAAGGAAATGGGATGACTGTTAATGAAAAGCCTTTGATGGTCTTCCAGAGAACTAAAGGAAGAACAGTACCCTACTCTACACAGTGTATTTTCTAATCAGTGAATTCTAATGAGAACTTGGTGTTAATATATAAAATTTTATTGAGCTTTTCTTGTACATTGAATTAGTCACTGTTCAGAAGAATTTTATGATATAACGCTATTAGTTTGGTGATGTAATTGAGAAGACCAGCACATGTGAGACCAAAAAAGAAAAAAACCCTAAATAAATAAGAATAACTTGGTGGTTAAGAGCATTTGCTGCTGCTCTGAAGAGGGCTCAGATTGGACTCAGCACCTTTGTGGCAGCTCGAAACGGCCTGTAACTCCGGTTCCTAGGGATTCCACTCCCTGTCTTTTCGCCTCCTGACAGCTCCTGTTTACATGTGTTACACACACACCTACAAAAGCAAGCAAGCATACACATTAAATAAATAAGCATTTCTTTAAAAGGAAAAACTGTAAAAGATAGATTTTTCATGTAGTGTACATATTCTAATAGTTTTGACCCAAAATTACCTTTTATTTTCTTCCATTCTAGTATAGTAACTACTTATAATTTCCTCAATATTGTTTTCTACTCATGGTTTTTGAAGGCTGTGACACAAACAGAAGGAGTAAAGCTGACCTGACCCATCTTGTCAATTTTACTTATCTTTTTTCTTTTTTAACAGCTTCCCCCAGAGTGAGATTCAACCCCAAAACTAGGAAGAGAGTTGAGATGTCCTGTTCCACTTCACGATCTGTCACAGTTCACTGGGTGTTACTAGTTCTCCTAAAAATACAGCAGCAGCACCATCAGCAGTGGTGCCAACCAACCCTTGCTTTAAAATCTCCTCATTAACCTTCCAGGCCTAGACCATCCATGTTGTTTTTAATGTTTTTCAAGCCAAGATCTTCTTCCTTTGTATGTTCTTAGGCACACCGTTAGTTTAGAACTAAGGAGCTTTATTTTATAGATAATGAAGTTATCCCTAACAAATGACAGGGAAAGAAAGTTTATTCAGGTAATATCTCATTAAACATTGAAAGCAGGAAGCTATTGAGTGGCTGCCTTAAGTAAAAAGTTCTTAGTAGTGAGTTATGAGTTCAAATAGTTACCTTATCTCAAACTGCTGCTGAATAGACAATCCTAGTCAAGCACTTCCGTGTACCTCATATGCTAAAGTGATGTGATTGTAAAACCAAAGGCTGCTGTCTTCTTTAAATGTTGATAATCTATGTCTTTGAGATCCTGTGCTACACTTTTTGTTTTATAGCAGATAATGAAACCCAATATTTCTGTTTCTCTTAATCAGTACAGAAATAGTTCATTGCACTTTGCTTTTCATATCTGGCAGGCAGAAAATTACACGTGTATTTTTGTATAAACTACTTGCAATTTATGAAGTGTTCTCACTTTCTGTCTTGTTTTTCTTATAACTTGTTTTTTGGGGGTTTTTTGTTGTTTGTTTGGGGTTTTTTGTTTGGTTGGTTTTTTTGTTTGTTTTGTTTTGTTATGACAGGGTCTCTCTATGTAATCCTGGCTGTCCTAGAATTCACTATCTAGACAAGGCCATCCTCAAATTCACAGAGATGCCTGCCTCTACCTCCCCAGTGCTGGGATTAGAAGCATATGACACCATGCCAACTATCATAACTTTTTATATGAATACTTCTGTTTTTTCGTAGATGACATTATATTCTTTAGGCCAGAGTTCCCAAAGTATGATGTTTAAAAATGAATTAAGTTTACAGGGGTATCTACATAGCCATATAAATAAAATATAACCATTGGAAAAATATAATCATTAATATCTGAATATATAACATAATTATATAGTATCAAATTCATGTGCTGACATTGCTTAGGATGAGGACTAACTGTGAAAGGTTACATTTAAAGGAGATAAATGTTAGGGTAGACAGAGCAATCACTGACACAAATAAGGTATAAGAGTTTAAGGGTACTGACGTTGAAGAGTAAAACATGCAAATGTAAAAGGTCACTTTAGAGGAGGAATTTCTACATTCACAATCTCTGTGTGTGTGTGTGTGTGTGTGTGTGTATGTGTGTTTACTTATGTAAACTTCATCCTTCCTCAGGCATCAAGCTATTCTTACTGAGCCAAGTTCTTCAGACCTTTAAATGGTGGCATACACACAGCTAACCCCTGTCCTAGAGTAAGAAGGTGAGGGGTACTGTTAGCATTTCTTTTTTTTTTTTTTTTTTTTGGAACTGGGGACCGAACCCAGGGCCTTGCGCTTCCTAGGCAAGGGCTCTACCACTGAGCTAAATCCCCAACCCCCAGACCTTTAAGACAGCCCGTATTAGTCCTGAGTGTATTTAGAAAGTCTCTTGCAATGCATCTCTGAGCTCTCTGCAGACAGGTTTTTCATCTCACCTTCTAAACCTCACAGTCATCAAAATCCCCTTAAAAGTTTAACTGAGTTTTAGTCTAGAGTGTCATAAAGATTCTTAAAGTCTACAGCTTAGGCAAGGGGGAAAATTCTCTTCAATTATTAAATTTAGAGTTGTTCCTCAAAATATAAATCCATTGTAATTATAAAAAAAAGCTAGCAAAACATACAGATTTTTCTCACTCCTGCTCACACACACATACACAAATCTTCTTTCCCATATTCACACACACACACACACACACACACACACACACACACACACAATGTGTACATTTACTTCCTGTCTCTAACAGCCTAGAAACTAACACTCTTAAGTTACCAAAGATCTTTCACATATAGTGTCCTACAATCCTCAAAACTCCCTGTGAGATAATTAGGTAGGGAATGGGAATGGTACTGGTAGTGACAGCTTCATTCAGTAAATGAGGAAATAGAATTTGAGATTAAGTACAAAGTTTTTAAATGCTAAGTGGCAGCGTTGTCTCTCAAGACTAGAATTTTCTAACACTCTGTATTGAGAGAGGACCATTTATCTTGCTATCCTAACTAGACAGAAACATGCTTTAGAGGCTTAGACCAGTAGAGGAATTCATAGTTTGATCTTAGGTTCTCCACACACTTTCTTATATAGTGCTGAGGACATAGTTTAGCGGTAGGACGTTCGCCTAGAGCATATACAAAGCTCTAGGTTCCATGGCTAACACAGCTAAGGAAAACACAGACTCTTGAATGGTCCTAGCACACCAGGAAGTCAGTGTTTTAGAAAAGTAGTAAATGTCACTTCTTTTCCTTCTCTAAATAGTTAATATAAATCTCAGTATTGGCATTCTGACATGTACATCTGTGAGCTTGCTTTAGCATCAGCCAGTTCTTTAATCCATGGATATCTGGTTCAGCAGACATCCCGTCACCGGAACATGCAACCTGTCTTTCTGTTCTGTCATCATAACTGCCACCGGTTCACATCACAGCCAGCAACATTTGTTTGGCTGATCAACTTAGTAATGTTAAGGCTTTCTTTATAAGGAAAAAAGAAATTTTGTATGTGAATTCAGAAGGGTTTGTCCTTACACAAATGTGTATTCTCTGTCCCTGACATTGGTAACTATTCCCTAAAACTGAAAGCGTTAAGCATGAAGAGTGATCTCCGTTATGGAATCGTCTGTATGAAGCATAACTAGTGTCTTAGGAAATGGTAATGGAAATCTTTGTCATAGGTTCAGTCACCTGTGGACTCTGCCACAATGTCCCCAGTAGAAAGGACAGCAGCCTGGGTTCTGAACAATGGACAGTATGAAGAGGATGTGGAAGAAACTGAACAAAATCAAGATGAAGCCAAGCATGCTGAAAAGGTAGAACATAATTTGTCCCTGATGACAACTGATATAGGTGATTTTAAAAAATAATTAAAAAACAAACCCTATGGCCTGGGACTCACTGTGTAAGCCAGGCTGTGGTCTCTACTTCTCGTGATAGCCACCATCCTATCTGTATATCATAGGCCAGTGGTATCTCTGTCGTGTTGAGGAGAGGAAGGGGCTGACAATTTTTAATGCAGATTGCTTTAATTTAAAGGCACTGTGATACTTGTTTCTAATCATTTTATATGAATGTTAACTATTTCTATAAAATCAGGTCTTCAAGTTCACAATTACTTTAGGACTAGACTATATCTTGAGAACAATCAGTTTATATTTTAGTGCTGTTGTGGTTTTTACATTTTGTGAGTGAAGACTACTTAGCAGTACAGATAATTAAATTATTATCCCTCTGTCGTTGAGGGATTTCATATGTATTTTGAAGGGTATATGGGTGGGTAAGTGGGTGGATGAGTGGGTGGCTAGGTTGGTTGGTTGGTTGGTTGGTTGGTTGGTTAGTTGGTTGGTTGGTTGGTTTGTTTCTGAGACAGGATCTTATACATAACCCCAAAATGACCTCAGATTCACGGTCTTCTGGCCTCTACCCCTGGAGACAAACCTAGAAAAACTTAAGCAATAACTTTACATTTAATTGACCACCAGAAATTAACCTTTCTTTTGCTAGAAAAATCATTAACGTAGCCTAATAACGTAGCCCAACCTTTCAGAGCTGACCTAAGACTTTCGGCTTTGGCTTTTTATATTAGCCAGCAACATCTAGAGCAGAGAAGTGGATAAGTAGTAGTTATTGTCTTTTCACCAGTTAATGACACGGTATTTTAAGTTGTATTTTCTAAAACCCCATACATATGTATCATCAGTTTACTAATGACTATGAAGTAGCCCATCCAATTGAAGGAATCTTAGAAAGGACTGAAAGAGCTTGAAGGGGCTTGAGACCCCATATGAACAACAGTGCCAACCAACCAGAGCTTCCAGGGACTAAGCCACTACCTAAAGACTATACATGGACTGACCCTGGACTCTGACCTCATAGGTAGCAATGAATATCCTAGTAAGAGCACCAATGGAAGGGAAGCCCTGGGTCCTGCTAAGATTGAACCCCCAGTGAACGTGATTGTTGGGGGGAGGACAGTAATGGGGGGAGGATGGGGAGGGGAACACCCATAAAGAAGGGGATGGGGAGGGGCTAGGGGGTTGTTTGCCCAGAAACCGGGAAAGGGAATAAAAATCGAAATGTAAATAAGAAATACCCAAGTTAATAAAGATGAAAAAAATTTAAATTCTAAGACTATAGCAATGAATAGAATATGCCAGCATCTCAGGTTCAGTGAATCCACATAGATTTAAAATATCCATTAATAAAATTTAGTTTTCAGTGCAAAAAAAATTGAACACACAAGGGTTCAACTTAAGATTTTTAGGGTCAGAAAACATGTGTCTAAGTAGTGTGTACAATACTCATCAAAGACGAAATAGCCTTCTTTTGGATCCCATCCCTTGCTTTCTGAAGATTATGCAGGACTGCATCATTTGTCAAGGCCTCTTTTTTTAAAAAGTTAAAATATAGAGCTGTTGGATTGATTTTGTCTATACAAAAACATAAATAAATAAATAAAAGTAGCCCATCCAAGACGAAGGTCATGATTTCCACCTTGCCTGTACAGTTTGACTTTAGTCGCATTAACAACCCTGTCCACAGGAGCTAGTACATGAAGGGCTGAGTAGCCAGCTGAATGACAGAATTTGCAGAAGGCCTAGTGAGAATGTGTATGGATTCCAGCAGGTGGTACCACGTCAGGCTGATGAAACCACATCGTAGAAATAGGGCAAGAGATATGATCATTTCCTCCTTGAGAAGAGGCGAGCCCTTTGTCAGTGCTATGACGTGAATATTTCACACTCTCATAATTAAGGGGAAAGTAGTAATGGCCTATTCTGTCATGAAATTGTATTAACTGATTTAATGGCTTAACAGAAATGTTGCTTTACTCTGAGTTGTCTAAAGGGTAAATTCTAGTGGAGTAAAGATAATCTAATGAGCCCCAGTGTCAGAAATCCTGCAGTACAAGTAATAACATATAAGCCTTTCTTTTGTGGACAGCTAGTTTTTAGCTTAAGATATTTGTCAGGCTTCTATTGGATGTAGCTTGCCACAACTGATAGTTTAGTGTGAGGAAAAGTACATAAATCTGTAGAATTCATAATGACAAGTTAAGATTTTAAATGTAATTTTAGACATGACAGTGCTTCCTTGACATTACTTTTATATAACCCATGTAGTAGTGAGAGCATGGCAGGTCAGGGAACATCTACCATGTCGCCTGGCATTCTCTGGCTAGTAACTCCCAAAGCCAGTATCATCCCTATCATTCATGTATTTCCCCTTTTGCCAGTATGAACAAGAAATTAGCAAACTGAAGGAGCGTCTGCGGGTGTCCAGCCGGCGGCTGGAGGAGTATGAGCGCCGGCTACTGGTTCAGGAGCAGCAGATGCAGAAGCTGCTGCTGGAGTACAAGGCCCGGCTGGAGGACAGTGAGGAGCGACTGCGCAGACAGCAGGAGGAGAAGGACAGCCAGATGAAAAGCATCATCAGCAGGTTAGAGGACCACCTGCCATCTGGTCACCTCTAGTTAGCTACAAAGAAGTGGGGACATGTTCCAAATACTCTCAAAAGAATACTTGGAAAAACTTTCATCCATGTCTATAAATATAATTTGTAGTACTCAATACAGATGTAATGACTGTGTCTCTCAGGTATAAACCAAATGAGATCTGGGTTACTTCCTATGAAGGTAAAGTAGGGCCTTTTCTCTTTAACCATAACAGTATTGGAGGGAAAAAGGAAGGGGAAACTAAGAAGTTACTTTGAAGTTTTAGGTGAAGATTGGGTTTTCAAGATCTATAATATCTAAGTTTTAACTCCAAAAACGAAGAAGTCTTGCTGGATGTCTTTAGGGCCAGATGACCAAAAAGCACCATAGTGGCCCAAAAAGGACAATAAGGAAGCCCTCCTAGCTGCACTGCAGAGCACTTGCTGTGGACCAGGTGCCTTTCTAATCACCTCGTAAACAGTGCTTTGTCTTCATCATCACTCCTATACGACAGAAAAATTGTCAGTACCCGCATGCCCAAGGTAACATAGTCAGTGGAGACCTAGGATTTGAGCCAGGCATCAGACTTCAGACTCGTAACCACTAGCTTTTATATTACCACATGCTGTGGACAAAGAGAACATAAAAAGGGTTGCTATTCAAGTAGCCTGGAAGTGAGTGACCTCATACTGAGAGCCATGAGAGTAGAACTGAGGAAGTCTGCATACGTGGGCTGAGATTCGAGGAGGAAATGAGAAACAAGATCTACTGGAATGCCCTGTAGGAAACATCAAGGGAGGAGGGAGACAGGATGGTAACTGCAGTATAACTCGAGAGGAAGAGGACATGGTTTGCAACCAGGCATGGTGGTGCTTTCCCATACTAACTTAAACATTCAGAAGGTAGAGATAGGAGTGCCAGGAGGTTAAAGCCAGCATCAGCTTCATAGCAAGATTAAGGCTGGTCTAAGCTATATGAGACACTCTCTCAATAATAAATACTTTAGAAAGTAGACAGCCTTTTTGTTTTGTTGGTTTTATTTGCTATTTTAAGATGTTTGCTAACAGTGTGATCCAATAGGAAAAAGATGATTACTAGAATAATCTTCTGAAGGAAATGAAATATTATGGACCCAGCCACAGGTAAAAGACTCAATTTAGGATGTCTTCTTTCAAGGGCAGATAGGAGAGGAGAGGAAAGAAAAGGCTAGTACAATAAAAGAGGTCTCGTGTAAGGAAGCACAAGCTGTAAGTTCCTCCTTCTCTGTATCGTCCAGCCCTGTCTTTGTAAATACTGACGCCTTCTTCCCACCACACTCTAGGCTGATGGCTGTGGAAGAGGAATTAAAGAAGGACCATGCTGAGATGCAGGCGGTTATTGATGCAAAGCAGAAGATAATTGACGCACAGGTGAGCAGACCTGAGGTCGGTAGGGAACACTTGCTTTAATTGACTTTCTGACTTCCCACCCTGGCAAATGGCAAGTTAGTAGAAAACAATATACTGGAAGTTTCTTGCCGTTATCCTTTGAATATTACATGAGTTTCCATATGAGCTCCACATTGATATAGCATTAATGTGAGTGTAAATAAAGTACTGTGTATTTAGTGTAGTTGTTTGACAAGGCTTAGTGCAGTCCACGATGAGGCTGGTTTCCTTCCTTGAGGAAAGGGAGGACATTCTCTAAGAAGGTAACTGTAGGAAAGTGTACTGCATGTATCTGGGTTGTGACCTCCACTAACCATTGCTTGGCTGTGTTCTTCACGGTCTTGTCACTCACATCCATGGCTATCGACACCTAGTCACAGCAAAGGAATGGTAGAGGAAAGATACGGTTATAGAAGATGGCTTTCCTTGTTATCCTTTTGGTTCAGGGTTTGGTATTGCTGCTTGGAATGTGCTTGGCTGCCCTTCTGTGTTGATGCTAGGCTTAGAGAATCTCTAGATAAAACTTGATTTTAAAAAAAATTGATAAAATTAGAACCTAGGTTTCTGTTGATGATAGCTTACACCTAGGAGTATGATGGTCTCCAAGAGCCAGCCCTTCATAAGGTCGCACTCCAGTAATCAGAGCAAAATCTAGGATGTATGAAATATTTCCCATTCCTTGTTGCTTTACCACTGTAGAGTATGATTTACTTCTTATATGGACATAAGTTGCAAAGGCAATTACAGTTTTGATACAGTGGTCCATCTAACCACATTGAGTGTTTCGCCTCTCTGGGCACAGACTAGCTGAGTTTGCATTTGTCCTCTTTATGCTGTGACATAATAATGAGCACATTCTACGTTTTAGTATCTACGAGAGCCCCCAGTATTCTTACACAGCATTTCAACAAGCAAGTTTCCTCATGAGCTCAGTGTAAAATGGGGTTTATTTGTCAAACTGGGAGCAGAGCCATAGGAAGGATGCTTCCCAGGCTTCGTCTGTCTTAAAGCACACTAGGCTTAGAAAGTGGTTGTGGGTTGTGATGCTTTCTTACACACATAGCTCCCAAAATGTTTGAGATTCAAATTCTGAATATTTTGACCTCTTTTGAGCCAGAGAAATATATGCTATAATTACTTTACTTGCCCTTCTTACTCTTTTATTCTTTCGAGGGTAAAGTTACTTCCAAGGTAAGTTAGGGGAAAATAGTAGAAACAATATATAGCCATCTTGCTATATTATCATATTCTAAAAAGTCACTCCTTAAGCTTAAATGAAGATAAAGATGGTAGATAAAGATGGTGATTTCCTCAAGAAAACTAGTGCTGAAAAGTTCCCCCTTTAGATTCTCAGTGTGACAGTGTGAGCCTCATTAGGAATCACACGGAGATCTTAGTGCTGAAATAGAACAGATTTCAGCCACTGTAATGCAGTCAGTCTTAAGCAGAGGGAACTTGCCAGCCGCACAGTATGGCTCCATGTATGCTAGCTGACAGGACAGCACCACCACTAGTTTCTAGGGAGCTTCCTCTCTACCTGTCCCCAGTTTTGATCTAAGAATAAAGCAGAAGTTGTGGTCAATAAAATGAAATCCAGGAAGGGAATTTGATTGACCAGGAGTCAAAAGCTCTCAGAGGTGGAAGCAATGGTATCCTCAGAGCTCTCAGTCAGATTTATGGTCTGGCTGATGGCAGTTTGATTTTCCAATGGCTTGCTTCTCTGGACTGTTTCCATTGAACCAAGGCACTTTCCATAAACCAATGCTCTCGCTGACTGTGCAACCATGAAGACCACTCTTAACTAATGGGTCAGAACAGACTGGGTTGGGTTAAATGTGATATGCTTCCCACTAAAGCATAGGCTTATTATAGTATAAGTCCTTCTATGAAACCTAATATAGATCCATAAAGAACACTCAGACTGGGGGTTGGGGATTTATCTCAGTGGTAGAGCACTTGCCTAGCAAGCGCAAGGCCCTGGTTTCGATCCCCAGCTCCGGAGGGAAAAAAAAAAAAAAAAAGAATACTCAGACTGGACCACATTTGAAAACTACTACACAAACCATAAATACATAAAGGCAGTTCAAAATATAATAGTGTCTTAACAAGATTCTCAGTCCAAGCTATTGGCTTACTGGTACATAGAATCATAGAATAGCAAGGCGGTACATCGTTATTCATTGTAATGAATGATGTTTTATCAGATTCTTTTCTGTAAGAATAAATTTCATCTCTTAGGCGATTGTTGGAGCAGAGTAGCCCTTTTGGCTTCATTTATTAAATGATAGCATGTTTGGGAATAATAGTCTACCTAGGGGGCAATCCATAATTTTATATCCCAGGCCTGTGTCTTCGTGTCAATAATAGTAAAAAACAAAAAATGTCTAAATGGAAACAGTTACTTTCTTTGTGCTAGGATTAATTCTATCACCTCTCAGAACACTAATACCCAGGTACCCCAGGAGCAGTTTTCATCTCTCTCAGCAGCCCGTGCTCCTTGTTGTTAGGGAGTTCAGCTTCTCCCTCTCCTCGAGTTAGTTCATGCTGCAAAGCACAGGCTCACATCAGTCCCTTTCTAGCAGAACTGCAAACAGATGAGTGGCAGAATCACCAGCCCTGATCCTCACAGCTCAGACCTGAGGTCACAGTGATGGCACCAAAGACTCTTTATATGAAGTGTGGCACCTTTCACCCATGTGACTAGATGGAGAACAGAGAGGGGCTTCTTCCTATGAGAAACAAAGCAGCTGCCTAGTCACTATTGCAAGTGATATCTCCACTGTGTTAAATTTCAGGTCATAAATGGAAATGAGATTGTTCAAACAGGCAAGTAAACCCTGTCCGTCCTCTAGCTGAGCAGTTCCCAGCCCTGGCCAGTGCACTGGCCTCCTACACATTCCAGCTCCTGCCACTCCCGTGTTAAGTCCTTCCTGTCAGGAATGTTAGATTGCTTTGCGTTCTAATTCAGGCAGAATCAAATGTCAGAGCAACCTGGCCAACTGTGCCTTAGTTTTCTGTTTGAGGTTGTTTTGGGTTGGGGGGGGAGTATTTTTTTATTCCATTAATTTCTGTTTCATTTTGAAAGTTGGCAGTGAGGAAAACTACAAAGGGAGTTTCTCTGCTTAGAAACTTCCAGATATCTAGTAGGGAGGTTGTTTGATATCGGTCATTTGCAGGTAATACATCATTGCAATCCTTCTCAGGCTCTTTGACTCTTTACAACTGAAGTTAGTTTTTAAAGGAGCTGGGGGATTGTCTTGTTTGTTTTTATGAATGCTTGATTTTTTTTTTAATGAACCCCAAGAACAGTGCTTTCCTTAGTATTGGCACCTTATTGTTTGTCCCAATACTGAAGTACCTTTCCTTGCCTATTCTAAAAAATTACCAGTTATGCTACAATTTTTTATTTATATAATACACAAGAAATTTGATACTGATAAAAAAGAAAAAATATTTATTTGAAAATTTAAATACCATTTATTCTACTTAGGGGTGATTACATACTGTGAAGAGGGGCATTATACTTGGAATCTACCTCTTGTTTACTTACTATCTTTGAAAAAAATGTATTTGTTCTCCCAGTAAATTCCACTAGTTATAATTTTTAAGTAATTACTATTTTTTTAAAAGTATAACAAATCATGTCTTTGAGTTTCTCCTGTCCATAAAACAAGCCATCTTTGTTTTATTTTTTCTTTTTTGGGTTTTTGGGTTTGGGGTTTTGTTGTTTGTTTTGTTTTTGATTTTTTAGACAGGGTTTTTTCTGTGTAACCCTGCCTGTCCTGGAACTTAGTCTGTAGACCAGGCTGGCCTCAAACTCACAGAGATCCACCGCCATTACTGCCTGAGTGCTGAGATTAAAGACGTGTGCATCCGCCACCTCCTAGCCACAAGTCAGCGTTTAAAAAGAAACACCTTGTATAGTAAATGGATAGTTAATGATACTGGTTCTGTATGTCTTACCACCTGAGTTTTGCACCAGAGAATGGGAATTATTTTAAGGAATAATAATAGCAATCGTTGGGTTGTTTTGTTTTTTCAAACATTTAAACGGAGGCCACCAACCCCTACTGCCATAAAGACAACTTCCTGTTTGCAACAAATTGAAAAATAAAGGCAAGCATTACTTGATGCTGTAGTCACCCAGACTCTCTCACCACCGCCGCCACTGCCACCACCCCAGTCCCCTGAACATCATAGCTAGGCTTGCTCTTAGCAGCTGTGTCCCGCTGAAGTAGGACTAGGTCCCCAGCCCTGTGTAGCTTCTGCTTTCATAGCAGGAGCAGCAGCAAGGCTCAGCCCTCTTGCTGCTCTCTGAACCTTACCATGACTAAACCTTATCACATGTCTTCCTGGTAACTCAGAGCCTTCCAGTGTTAGGGACGATCCTCGTGGGCTATTTCCTTTTCAGTTCCTGAGGATAGGACAAGATTTCTTTGACTTTATTTTCTGAAAAAAAAATAAGTAATTCTTGTTTTTTGGGCAAGTCCTAGGATGTAGAGAGGAAAGTCTCCTAGTTTTTGTGAGCCTGACAATGTTTTATCCTACTGTAGAACATTTTGGGGAGGGGGGTTTGTCCATCCATCCCCTCTCTCTGGTGGATATGTGAAAATTCAACAACCCATAATTCTAAAATATTATCTCTAAAGCATTGTTTTGTTTTGTTTTATTTTAAAATTCAAGAGTGAGATGAAAGTGTGCCTGTTGCTGGGCATCCTTCCTGGAGTTGCTGAGCTGGAATGGGTCTAGGAGCCTGTGTTCTCTGTGTGCTCATGTGTTGTGTTACAGCTTCCCTTCAGCCACACCCCTCCCATACTCAAACACTCCTCGGTCTGAGCTTCTGGCTGCTCTCACCTCCCGCTCCTGCACCCTCACCTTGTTGGTGACTCTAGGCTGCCACCATGCATTGTTTAGTTTTGAGCACAATGTGAGCTCTTTCCGGATGTGACTGCTCTGCCCTCTTTGGGAGGTGCATCCATGGATCACGTGCACTCTCTTCTGGGAAATGAAACCTCTGGTGCTTCTTTCTTTGAACCTAATTTCATGTTTCCGTTTTGACAAAAACACTTACTGCGTACATGAGGCAGCTTGACTTAGGGTGGCATTTTCATAGCCAGCCTGGTAATGCCACAGAGATTGTTGGTAAGAAGATTGTTATGCAGAAATGAATAACAGGGTGATTGAGGGAGGAGGTGCTGAGCCTAACCAATGTGCGGAAAGAGGCAGAGACGTTCCATTTGTTTGGGGAGCACCATGTGTACCATGCTGTAAGAGAAAGTACTGGACTGTTCATTCAGTAAAGAAAGTGGCTTCCTCCATGCAGCCTGAGTAAAGCCATGATTGGTGTGTTGTAGGAAAAGCGGATCGTGTCCCTGGATTCAGCCAACACGAGACTGATGAGTGCGCTGACACAGGTGAAGGAGCGATACAGCATGCAGGTCCGCAATGGCATCTCTCCCACCAACCCCACCAAGCTTTCCATCACGGAGAATGGTGAATTCAAAAATAGCAGCTGCTGATGGCCTTCGTGACTGTGGGAGGAGGCAGGAGGAAGTGGCCCAGCTCTCCTGTCCCCAGCCCTTTAACCCTCCAGGTTTACAGAATGTTGCTTCAAATGGCGATGTTGTGAGAAACTCTTAAATGAAGAAAGGAACCTTTTCTTTCAGGGCTTAAAGCAAAGACTTCAAGTTCAAGTTCGATGCTTTTCCCCAGTGTCTCTATGTACATAGGGAACCTAGTTCTGGGCCATGTACAGAAATACCACTGTAATATACCAAAAGGAAGTTAATAATGTAGATTGCCTTTTTAATTATTGCTATTTTATTATTGTTTTTCTCTTATTGAAAGCACTGCAGTTATTAGTGGAGGAAAGGTAGGAGCCAAGTGTGAGTGAGAAATGAGCCTCTTGGTTCTGTAGCTAGAGTCTATGTATTGGATAGGAGCACGTGGAGTGCAATAGGACCTTGTCTGATGGACGTTTTCAGGGATTCATCTGCCAGTTTAAAGCCCCACCCTGTCCTTACCATTAGGAAAACATGCAAATACCAAGATCCATATGAAACAATAACTTATGCCACTGTCAACCAGGATGCTCCCGGCAGACTGCAGCCTGGTTTGCAGAGCCACCATTTCAGAGGACACAGGTAAACGTGACTGACTGTACCAAAACCAGACTAGGAAGGATTTCTCTTAAACTCCTCCGTCTATAATGGACACTTTCTGTCTTAGATGTGGGACTTTGATTATACTTCAACTTTTTTAACTGCTCTTTAGAGTTGACAGAACTATAAATACTGTGTCTCCATCTACTGTCTTCGTGTTCACTTGTCCACTGTCCTCTCCTCCCCATGCTGGGAGCGGGCAGCACCAACAGGACTCACTCTCCCCTGGAGAGTGGCCATTCAAGTATACCACTCATAAGCCATCTGACTAAACACCCTTTCTTCCACACAGAAAAGGGCTAACTACAAAAGAGCAGGAATCTCTGAATATCCCACTAAAATTTTTCTTCCTATTTGTCAGTTGTATTTTTCCTTAGGATAAAGGTTTTATCTACTGTACTAGCAAATCTGTGGGGAGGGTAATTCCGCCACCACTTTTAACATTCGAATTGCTTCCTCTTTCTATTTATCCTCTCCATAAAATTTGAGAAACTATCTAAAACTGAAACATATCCCTTAAAAATGATGATTAATCTTGCCAGAGAAAACCAAAGTGTGAGGACAGCACATTCTGGTTGTTATTCCACCCTCCTGGTAGACTCAGCAAGAGTGATCCAGCTTATTATTAATGACTTTAGTAGATGACAGAAAATCTGTGTTTCCTCCAGAGTGCGACAATGTCATCTGGAATGCAGGCTTGATTACCAGAGATATGGAGAGTTAGCTGCAGGTTAAGCAAATATATATATATATATATATATATATACATATATTCACACATGTACATACAATGTGCACATCAAAAATGTTCATCTTCTGTGCTGTCAGATATACAGAGACAAATGTTTAAAAGGGTCTTGAATCTGTTTAAGCAAGACCTACACAGTTTTACATTGGGAAACAAAACAGCATTTCTCAAATAAGTTGATGTTTTGATTTTTATGTTATAAACTTTAAGAATTTTTTTTTAAGTAAAGGATTCGGAGGGAGACATAACGGAGCCATATGCATGGAATATGTGTTTCTCCTTAGCAGAAAACTTTTAAGGAAACAGGAGAACATATGTAGTTCCCTCCTATTTGAAGCCCAGGAGTAGATACCAAGACCTCCTTCCCCCTAAGTCCCAGGCATGCATTTCAAGTGACACTTGCTCCCCTATTGACCTTTGGCTCTGACCTTGTACTTCAGCCACCTCACCAGAGCCCTCAACCTGCAGCCTTTGAGAGGGTCTCTTCATAACTCTTGAAAGCAGGAGCATGCCACTGTTCTTAGAGCTTCAGGCTCCACACCGACTCGAGCCTTCTCCTGTCCTCAGCAGTTATTTCACATCTTATCTCTTCCCTCCAAGCTGAGGTCACATGGTGGTTAAAATTACTTCCTGAAAGAGAAGGTTATTGATTCTGTAGTAATGCTTGTATTGAGTGAGGGGGGTATAAACATAGATCTTTTCATGTTTGCAGCCTAGCAGTATTTTTTTCATTCTTCAAAACCTTTCAGTACTACCACACAGAAACTAGTCAAATCATTAGTCTTGGTGGCCCGAAGTATATAATGTGGATAATGGCTTGCTTCGAGGCTGGGAAGGTCTTCAAGTGCAGGTTATAGATTACAGAGAGCTGGTCCAATAAGAATATTAATGAATGCAGTACAACTCTTAACACTGTGGGACCTTCTTAGAGCTTGTCTGCATTATGAGATTGAACGTCAAAGACATTAAGACATAGTACAAGGTCCTGTAGGTTACCAGGTATGAAGAGAAAAATATATAGCAGTCATAAGAGAGTTAGGAGTTGAAAGTTCAGCATTATTGCCAGATAGGAAATCTTAGATTATCCTTTGAGCCTACTCAGTTCTTTAGCCTATCAGAAATATTCTGAGCTGGAGTACAGCTCCGTTGGCAGAGTGCTAACCTAGCATACCAGAGGCCCTAGGTTCAAACACTAGCATGGCATGAATTGGGACGGTGGCACACAGGCCTGCAATCCCAGCACTCCAGGGATAGGAACAGGAGGACTCGGAGCTCCAGGTCATCCTGCCTTAGAGGTTTCCTGACCAACCTAAGCTACTTGAGACCCTGTCTCAAAAATGATAACAAAATGTTTTTTGAGTATTTCTTTAGAAAATGTTGCAATCCTATAAAGTTTACTTTGGAATTTTTTGAGTACAGAAGAGGACATCAGCAGGCATTTTCTGTGGTTTTCTTTACTCTCAATAGGTTTCTTATCCTGAACAAAAATCATTTTGCTTTGCTAGGAGGAAATGTGTGATTTTAAAAAGCTGGTGGATCTTATGATCCCTGTGTTTGTCAACATATCATCACAGTATGGGGTGTGATTAGGGCAGGCTCAGGTGGATTTGGATTTGCATTCAGTGCTTGTGAAGCTTTTATCCAAGTGAGGTGGACTCGGCCATTCATTACCAAGGGCAGTTTCATAGGACTAGAAAGGGGCTTCTTGTTTACCTCCTGTGTCACTTGAAGCAAGAAGATTTCAGAACAGCAAAAAGTCATTCCCATAATACTAGCATTACTTCAGTGGCTGTCCCCTGTGTCCTGCGTGGGTCTGGGGCAGTCTTTCTTGGAATGGAAAGTGAGGCCATATGCTACTGTAGCTTTTCTTGCTTTTTCACTTATACCGTGTGTTCTCACTGCCACCTTCTTTTTTCTGCTATAGAGTTGGACAGTAAAGAAAGCGTAAGTGATTCTCAGACTAAGTGAACCTTGTGTGTGTGCACTGGGGCTGAGCATGATTTCAGAAGCAGTCTGTGCCAGCAGCTCTCCAGAGCCCTGGCTCCCACTGCGTCCATTCGTCTCCTCATTCAATAGACCAAGTAAGCCCCAGGCTGGACCATAGACTAGCCGTGTCACTGACCATCTCACAGCTTTACTTCATTCTCAGCAGCCTTAGGGGCTGTCTCCTGCTGCAGATGGAGCAGGGTCAAGGGACAGTCTGCTCTGTACCCCTGACTTTCTTAAGTCAGCAATGAACTCTCCTGCTTGCCTCAGCAGGAAAATACCTGCCCCATACCTGGGATACCTTTTTAAATTATTATTATTATTATTATTATTATTATTATTATTATTATTAATTTAAAGGACTTTTTTGTTTGTTTGTTTTTGAGACAGGATTTCTCTTCATAGCCCTGACTGTTCTGGAACTGTTCTGTAGACCAGGCTGGCCTTGAACTCAAGAGTTCCACCTGCCTCTGCCCCAGAGTCCTGGGATTAAAGGTGTGTGCTACCACTGCCTGGCCATACATGTTTCTTAAAGCAAGTAATGGTTAAGCCCATTTCATGTTTGAATAATTGTTCTTCTAGAGCATTCTCCTGTCACTGACCCATCTAGGAAAGCACTTGAGCTTTGAAAGGACAAGAGTGGTGAAATTTGCATGAGAGAGAATAAATTTCTTTCAGAAAGATCCTGAGGAAGACATGTGATCCAATGGATTTGGTTGCTCAGAAGTTCAACAAACAAGTGGAGTGGCATCCCCTGGCTCCCCCTAGGAGATTATACATATGTAAAGACGGCTCCTGAGACAACATGGAACATACCTACAGAAATACCACTCTTAGGGCATCCCTTTAAAAAAATGTTAATCCACTTCATAAACCAGTAATTCCTAGACTTTGTTGAGGTTTGGTTTTGTTTTGTTGGTTTTAGGTTTTATAACATTCTGTTCTCTTGGAAATGTACTATATGTGTTATATGTATATATAAGTTATAGTGACTTGAACTCTGTTTGGCATAGGTTGAGAACTATTGCTGGTAGCATTGAGTGTATAGCGCAGCCGCTGACTGTCACCATCTGAGAGCAGGGTACAGAAAGGAGTTTGGTTCCTCAGCAGTTAATGCCCAGGTGCTTGAGCGTCAGCCCAGCCCGCCTCAATGAGTGCAGCCACCCAAGGAGAGGACGAGAGAACCTTGACCCCCTGTTTCAGCACACAGTTTTAATTTTGTACTCTGTCATTTTTCTATCAAATGCCCTCATTATTCCCTAAAAAGTCTTGGAACTGAAAACCAGACTGAACTTTTGGTGCAGTGACATTTCCACAGCTGTGCTTTAGGGGTTTCTATCCTCTGCGTGTGGTGCAAGTATTTAAAACAAATAGCATGGATATGTCATTTCCAAACCCGCAAGGGAAAATTACCAATTTCCACTTTACTAACAGATTAAATGCTATTGACTGGATGCCCACCATCCTACAGGAAAACCACAGTGAGTGCTGAGGGTGGGCGTGGCTGGTGCTTGGACACTTCTTAGCTGTGTTAGATCAGCTCAAGCAGCAGCGCTGTTTACCTGGGTCACACCTGGGAGGGACTTAGCTTCCAAATCTGGTTTTTGCTTTTCATCTCCAGGGCCTTAATAAGAGTGTGTTAATACACATGACTATTTTACAGATAATTCAAAATAATTTATTTTTTATTTGAAGAAAGCGGAAATCCACCTTGAAAAAAACAAAACCCAAGATTTTATTTTATTTTTAAAGCCATATTTTTGTGCTTTGTAGCACTTAGATTGTTCCATATGTGATCCATATCTGCATTTCATTACCTGGGTTCTAAAAAAGATTTATTTTTGTTCTGTGAATAATTTTTGACGGTTCTTGTACATGTACAGATATAGATACGTTTGAGGTCTTTTATTGATATTCCTACAAAAAATACAAATAAACTTTAACTTTAAACATTTCAGACTAAGGGTTGCTACTGTCTTCCTCATACATGTGGGTGCTTAGGCACTTGGAACACTGGAATATTGTTCTGAAGATGCATGCTACCCTAGGAGCATCATGCCTCAGACTTGACATCTTACAGGGAGAATACTTAGGCACAGGGTAAGTACCTGGCACTGGCATCTGCTGTGCTGTGGCTGTGCCCTAGAAAGAAAGCTTCCTACAGCTCACCTAAGCCACTGTTACACACACACACACACACACACACACACACACACACATTTCTCTTGTCTGGTTCAGGGAACAGTTGTCTTGTTCTCCATTGTCAGGCCCTGCTCTCTTCATCTTACCCTCCTCATCAAATAAAATCCAAGGACGCGCATTCATACATCCTTTTCTTTTGTGCTACATGTAAGCCTGTTCATCTTAGAATATTTGAAGTTATTTCTAACCTTGTGCTTCTTAGGAATTTAAAATGAAAAACCCGAAGACAAAAATCCGAAAGACCACCTGGAAGAGCATCTAAGGAAAGTGAAAGCGAGCGGGTTTGCTACTTTTTGTTCACTTCGGAGCCGATCCATTTCAGGGTGAATTCTTCGTGACCTAGTATAAGCTTTAAGACTTCTTGGATCTGAAATATTAAGAGAGAAGTGGGGTTGGGATATAATTCAGTGAGATCCAGTCCCTAACCTAGCACCACAGAAGGAAAAAGAGAAAGGACCGGTGCTACGTCCTGACCCTGTGGTTCACTTAGCTCTAAGTCACCAATGCTCTATACACAGACCTTTGATGTACATCTACACCATTTATTGCTGAGCCTTCCTTGACCTGTCTGCACCTTGTCAGGAGCACCACATTGCTCAGTAGTTCTCAGTCTAAACTGAGCATCAGACTTGTTTGGTAAATTTAAGCAAACACACATACACAAATACACATATGTACACGCATATATTATGCACTATGTATACACACAGAGACGGCAGTTGCCTCTTGAGCTTCATTGCTTCATATTCCCCTCTGAACACTGTGTGGGTGGGGTGTTTGTAACTGTGTCTTTTACCACCATTCCTGAACTTTGGTTAAGGTGTTTCCTTACTTTATATTTGAATTTTAAATACTGTTAAAACCCCATACATACCTTGTTGCTATCAACTCCATTCCTTTTATATCCATGAGATACGAAGTCTGTTGCATGCTTGCCCCATAAGTTCTTTTACCTTAGTTTTCATTTTCATAGTGCTAGGGACCAATCCCAAGGCCTAAGGGCCATCCCATGTGTAGAACAAATACATTCTGACAAAGCTAGAGGTGGGATTTAGCAATTCAAACTCAGTTTTCACATCTGCTCTAGTTTAATGCATAAAATAGATGCTTCCAGTTTAGCATCTAAAGTTTCAATCACTGCTCCAGCAAGCACATAAAAGCCCAGGCTAGAACCTGAGAAAATACCTCTGAACTTAAAAAGAAAACAAAAGTAAAACACCCAAAACTTTTCCCCCACGTCCTTTGTAGTGTTGTGGTTTTATCCCCTGAAATTTAGCTGAAAAACTCACAGGGTGCTGGATTGCATCATTTCCGTTTGTTGTTCTTTCAGTAGCAAATGCATCTGTCTCCCAATTCCCCACCCTACCATTAGCTAGCAGGTACTTGAGCCTCCACAGGCTCAAGTTGGTCCTTCTAGAAATCCTAGAAAGGATCACCCGTGTGCTCCTTCTCTGTGCCTCTGAATACGTTGCAAAGAACTGCTAGGTAAATGTCAGTGTCTCTTATCTATAAAGTTAGGATTTATAGTAGATCATATCTAGGGATAAACGATCTGTAGAATACTTTAACCCTTGAGAAATGTACTCTCAGGTTATATTCAGTAATCTGTTTCATTATTGTAGTGATAATGCTAAGAATAGCTAATATCGATGATAGAATACCAAGTGTGAGCCAAGAAGTTTGCTAAGCTTTTATACAGAATGAATAACTTAGTTGTGATACTGACCCTGTGAATTTCTTGAGGAAATTGGGGTTTAGAAAGACTTGACTTTCTCACCCAGATTACACAAAAAATAAGTGCAAAGACAAGACTTAAACTCGGGTCGTCCTGACCATCCGGTCGTGAGTAAATGAAGAGCTCAGGAAAGTGTTAGGCTACAAAAAACTCTAAAGCAATGCCAGCATTGCTGTAGAGCACAATGAACTCAGTCTCCAAAGCTTTTCCTGTGTGCATGTGTGTGTGCGTGTAAGGAGTAGGCTGTGCATGCTAATGTATACTTATGCATGTGGGAGCCTGTCTTTCTCAGTGGCCCTCCATCTTATCTTCTGATCTGTGGTCTCTTGCCAGCCTAGAGCTCACGCATTCAACTAGAGTGGACAGGGATCCAGTGCAAAGGCAAGCATAGGGCATCTCTTCAGCTCCAATTCTCTTACTATACTGGTTTTTAACAATACTGCTTTGCATTTCCATCCCCTGAATGACCAAAATTCAAGAAGCTAGACATCCCACCTCGCTCAGAAGTTGGTCTTTCATCTCTTCTGGATCCCTCAGTGCTGGGATGGCAAAATCTGCTTTCAGGATTCCAAAGGAGTGCTCTGGAAATACATGTTACCTGGTTCAGAAAAGTGTTACCCACTGCCACCTGAATTTCCCAATTCTTGGAAGTTAGGGGTATCCATTGGATACCATAGGTGCTACATGGTAACAGAGGATGTCAAGGAGAGAAAGAGGGAAATGGCTGAGCAGGACAACGCTTGACCAAAATTAATACCAGCAACCCCACCCCCACCCTGCAAGAAAGTCCTGTCTTAGAACTCTCTTTCCACAGCCTAGGTACCCATCAGAAATTACTTCTACCTCTTCTGTTCCCTCTTTATAAATCTACTATACAGATGTCCGTGGCCGTCTGTTCTTGCTGGCATTTTATACTCCCCCCAGAAAACCCCAAAGAAGTTCTCTGAACTAATAGGGAGTCCACCCTATTAGTTTGCTACATGTCCACAATAATCATGACAAAAACTACAGCCTCACAGTAGGACATGCATTTTGCATAGGTTTTGCTAGCTTACAAAGTCCCTTTGCCTAAGTACCTTGGTATATGGTCAACAACTCTATACTAGAGGGTAGTTTTTACTGAGCCCCTTTGGAAGAGAAGAAAGACTACAGAACTGAGGATGCTTGCTCCCCTCACTACATTTTAGTCACACAGCTTAAATACAGAATCTACACCTTCCTTCCTATCCCTAGTGCCAACATTTCATGCTGTCTCTCCTAAGAAGCCCCCCCCCCAAGTGTCCTGGTTGGCAGATGGTGAAGTTGGCAAACAAGCAGTTACCTGATTCTGATGCTGCCGCTTTCTTTTTAGACTCTGGGTACTTAGGTGAGCATAAATGTTGAGCCTCAGTGGCAGAAGTTGTGTCTCCTTTATATATGCCGCCCTCTACAGTGGTCATAGCTACAGAAAAGAAGAATAAAGGAATTACTGTAAACGTAGCCAGGAATCAAGAAATCGGACGCTGTGACTGACTGAGTCAGAAAGCAGGCAGGGGCAGCAGCCCTGCTGTGCACAGCTGTGTGCTCCTGCCTGTCGTCCATCATCAGGCCCTGTAAGGCTCGAAGCAGTAGTGCGAGGTTTGCTACAAATGAACAAAGTTCTGGTTTGTTTTCTTTTAGTAGTACTCAGTCCAGAAAGCCCAGTGCTCTAGCATGACCTGGCCTAGCCCTATCCATAGTGTATCTATCCAGGGTGGCCTTGACATCTCCACCAAGGCGGCAGAACCCCACACCAAGCTCAGCCTCCTCTGAGCATACACTAGGCACTCTGGCCAGAGACCAGGAGTCCTCAGTTGCTGCCCACTTCAGTCCCCAAATCCTGTGTTTCTCCTTTTCTCATAATTGCCCAGCCTCCAAATGTGGGCATTATCCTATTATTTAGAAGTCTACTACTATAAATTATTTAGGAAATAATTTCCTGAGGTCCCAGCCCTGGGGGGGGGAAACATCATTAACAGTTTACTAGACGATATTTTTCATGGGTTGAATTTATTTAAAATGCAAAATCTACCTTACCTTCTAAAACACTCCATAGTAGTTCACCGAGTGTGGCATGACTGACTTAAGCAGTCTTCTCTCCATAGACAGTAGATCACTTCTAATTTTTAATATAAGTAATGTTCTGTGTGTGTGCTGCGTGTATGTGTGTGTGTGTGTGTGTGTGTGTGTGTGTGTGTGTGTGTGTGTGTGTGTGTGTGTGTGTGTGTGTTGGGCGCTTATATTGTGTGATGGTTTGTATATGCTTGGCCCAGGGAGTGTCACTATTTGGAGATATGGCCTTGTTGGAGTAGGTGTGTCACTGTGGATGTGGACTTAAGACCCTCATCCTAGCTGCCTGGAAGTCAGTCTTCCACTAGCAGCCTTTAAATGATGGTGTAGAACTCTCAGCTCTTCCTGCACCACGCCTGCCTGGATGCTGCCATGCTCCTGCCTTGATGATACTGGACTGAACCTCTGAAACTGTAAGCCAGCCCCAATTAAATGTTGTCCTTAGTTGCCTTGGTCATGGTGTCTGTTCACAGCAGTAAAACCCTAACTAGGACACTTTGTATTCCTATTCCCTTTATCAGTTTCTAAGTGTAGATTGTCTGTGGGAAAGGACATGCCCATTTTAAAGCAGACACACCTCGCCAGCATGCAGCCCCACTTGACAGCCTACAGTATTGGTCACGTCTGTTCTTCCCGAATTCTCATGATCACTGCCTTACATCTTTGCCAAACTGTTGTTAGGCGAAGAAATAAATTTTAAAATAAACCTTAAGTTCATTTTTTTAAAGTCGGATTTATTTCTGTGGTTTCATGAACAAACAGTTGTTTAAATGTTTTTGCGTTGAGTTTCTTGACCCGTGTCATTTGTGGCTAATCTAGATCTTGTCTTCATGTCCCTCATTTCACTGCTGCCTCAGCCTGCTCTCAGGCTTTCTCTCCTGGTGGGCCTTCTCTCCACAGCCCACTTCTCCTCATCCAAAGATTTATAAATCTCTTTAATAAGTGAACACATTCGTAAGATTCAGAAACACAGAAGTGGGGGGACACTCACAGGCACACTGCTACAAATTTCCTTCTAATCTATTTGTTAAACCTTCGGTTGATGCTTCTCTCACTATTGAGACTGTGTCATACATATGCAGAATCATGCATTTTCCTTTAGCATCCTAATGCAAACATGACCCCATGTCACCTACCACCTCTAGTAACTACCGATCTTAGCATTTTGCTCCTTTTCTGAAACCCTCTGTTGGTCCTCTTGACTGCAGGTTCAAGGCCCTCAGAATGTGGCCACAGTCCTTTCCCCTTGTCCCTGCTACTACTCCTCTAAATGTAACCCATTAGCTAAGGACGTCAGCCTGCTTAGAAGTCATTACACCTTTGTCCAGAGAAGAAGTCACTTTCTGCTCTTGGTTCACACTTGACACACTCACAAGCTGTTTCAGTTGTCTATACCTGTTCCTATCAGATTGCCTCTGTCTAAAAGCAGGAGGCAAGTCCTGCTCACCCCAGTTGAGATGTGCAGTATCCACAGTTCAAGGCGAAGTGGGATTATTGCATAGGATAGAGCTCAAAGAGTGGGGATGGGGTTGGAAGGAAGTACAAATGGCCCCTGTCTGGGAGAGTCTGTAATATACACAATTCACAGCTGATCATCTGCCATCGGGTGCGATGATATAAGAATGAGCCTTGCAGATCCACTAAGCTAAGGACACTAAGTGTCACTGTGAGTTGAGATTAAGAGGTTAATAGCTATATTTACTGTCTGCTGGAATGAGAAATTGAGAGGTACTGTATCACACTGACAAGAGGAATGAGATTCAGTGAGGTTAAGAAAGTTGTGAGCCAGGTGTGGTGGCACACGCCCTTATCTGGGCACTTGGGAATCAGAGGCAGGTGAATCTCTGTTAGTTCGAAGCCAGCTTGGTCTACAGAGCTAGTTCCAGGGCAGCCAAAGCTGCACAAAGAAGCCCAGTCTCACAAAACAGGAGGAGAAAGAGGAGGAAAGTAAGTTATGGGAACAGATACAGTGATTCATTTCTGCAATCCCAGCACTTAGGAGGTCGAGACAGGAGGATTGAAATGAATTGGGGGCCAGCTCGAGCTATATCTCAAAAAAAAAAAAAATGGAGGGAGGGTGGGAGGGAAGGAAACTTGGTTGTCTAAGGCTGTATACAGTAAATTACAGAGCCACCATTCCAATCTTGACTGTCAGACTTCAGCTCCCAAAGGGGAATTCTCCTAAGTTGTACCACCTTACCCCACCCTTATCCTTCCTGATCAAGGGAATGGGTTTAGGTGCTGGAACTCGCCAGACAGGATTCCCTATAGAGAGGCTTGCCCTGCCCAGCCCATGTGACTCCTGCGCTCAGCTCTACATTTTGCAACTTGGTATTTGGCTGCTGATGCCCCAGAGCAACTTGTGGGCAAGGGGTTCCCAACCCCCTGTGAAGCACATAAGCACCTGTAGTAGTTCCTGGCAGGCTCCCAGCTGTCCCAGTGCTGGTGTCCGGGTTCCAGGCTGCAGGAACACTGGTCCAATTTCCTTGGATCTCTGCTGTGCTCCCTGAGACAGATGCCTCCGTAGTTCGCTCTTTGGTCTCTGCAAAGTTCCACAGAATCTGATCTGTGGGAGTCCTGAATGGGAATAGCTGAAACATTGTGGGTGGAGCTGAGCCAGGGCCTTATGGCTACCTCTACTGTACCCACTATGGGTTATAGGAACCCCTGGTACATGGGTTTTGCAGTACCATTTGCAATAGTAACCTGGGGGCCCTGGCCACTTCCTGGTGAACTGATCTACTTTCTCAAGGCACAGAATCAGTATGGGCTAGTGTCAAGGGTGCAAGATCCAAAGATACACTGAAAAATGGCCATGAACTGAAATACTGTCCAGGGATCTGAGATCCAGAGATGTGGTTCTGGCCACACCAGTGGTGTTGTAGACTTTTCTTCCAGAACTCAGTTTTCCCTAAGGGCCCAAGGTTCAAGGACAAGATCTGAGAAATTAGCAGTGGTGTCCTAGGCCCTTCTCCCAGAACCAAACAGCTTCCCGGGTGCTCAGGGTCCAAAGACAAGCTCTGAGCAGTGACCAGTGGGCACGTGAACCCTTCTAAAAACCAAGGTACCTCCTGAATGTGCAGAGGTTGCCACAGGACGTATTGAAACCATCCCTTGAGATTGGAGAGCTGTGAGGCCCACGGTGGTTGGGGCAGGAGTGGTGGTGTCACAGGTTCTGAAGCCACAGGTTCCAGAGCTGACCACAGTTGGTTCATGACTCACTTGCCGTGGGATCCAGGATGCTGAATCCAACACTTGGGAGGCACCTGTGGAGTCAGTGCTGGTCCCTATGGCAAGAGACAAGAGTTATGTGGAGTGTACTGGGCACAGGACCTTTTTCAAAGCCCTAACCACAAGTCAGGAACTCCTACTATCCCCAGTGAGGCAGATAAGAGAGAAGATCATAGCTCCAGGCCCTGATTTTCTTCCATATCCATGGTATCCACCCACTGAAGACAGAGCTGAGCAGAGAGGGCTCTCTAAACCTATTTGAGTCAACACAAGTAAACAGTAAGCCTGAGACAACTGGATGGATGCCAGGTTAGACCTTAACAGAAAAGCGGAAGGCAGTTTCTCAACCCAGCATTTCAACCAAAAGGAACCATTCCTCTAACAGCTCTCAGTGATGACGTCACCACACAAGCATACTGGCAGATCCCCTCACCTGCCGTCCCCTACCCAACAACCTGCCAACCTCCTCATCCTTCTAGAATCACTCCAAAAATCCTCCTGCTATTCCAGTGACTGGATGGCTCCTGTTCTCTGTATGTTCATCCTGCCTCTGACTACCAGCCTTCACCTGGCTGACTGAGAACCATCAGAATGAGCCTTGCCTTTGCTTTGTTCATCCCCCATTGTTGGGTCTTGAACAATTACCCTAATTTATAACCACATCCCAAAACCTCTCCCAGCAGGAGCCTGCTCTATAAAGGATGATGGATCTCCTGTGTTGGGTTTCCTTTCTGTGGCTGCTGAACCTCCAAGGCCTCTCTGGTGAGCCAGGTGCATCACTCAGCCATCTGTCCCTTTGGGCCCTAGGCCTTTATTTCTTCTCTTGAGAGACTGCACAGCTTCTCTTGGGTCTCCTGACCCTAGAGCTTCAAATTCAGAAGCCCACAAAGGAGAATGTCTTTGGTAAACCAGTTCCTTAGTTTCCTATCTTTGGTTAGCCAAGCAGTATAAGGAGGACCAAGAGGAAAAGGAGGAGGAAGTGATTCATTGGCGTAAGTAGTACTTGATTGCCAAGGATTGGTATGCCCCATCTCTGTTCACTCACTAGCACTTCATGGAGGGATGCTCACATGGGTAAACCAATCATTTTCCTAGTTTTGTAGGCCCAGAAGACCCTAGACAAAGCCAAGAACAGACTCGGAGTACCTGTGTTTGGCCTAGAGGTTGTCCTTGTAGGAACTTTTGGGTGCTGAGTCACTCTAGGGGAGGAAGTATCAATGAGTGAGGGTATCTCTGCTGACTGCCGATGTCCAATGGAGGGGTCTGTGAGAAAACACAGAGTGTAAGTGCAGGCCCTCTCACACCAACCCTAAGGGAAGTCAACAGACACTGCCAGGCAGCCTCCATCAGAGCAAAACACTACTGCACACTGTGAACAAACCACTGGGTAAGTCCTCTCGCCTTTAATCTTCACAACAATTCATCAAGGAGCATTTACAGTTTTAGAGATAGCAGCCAAGATTGTCTTAAAATCCGAGAGGAAAAGAAACAGCTACAAAGAGGCAAACCCATAGAGACATAAGTCTATTTTGGTTGCCAAGGGGAAAATAGGACATGACTAAGCAGTAAGGACTTTGGAGAGTGATGGAAATGTCCTTAAACTGGACAGTGGTGATAGCTGAATAGCATGCAAACAGTAAAACCCACTGAACTGTACACTTCAAAAGGTTGTCTTAACGTACTTGGGTTCTCTCTAAACAAAGGTATAAAAGACTGAAAGCAAAGGGCAAGATAGGAGGGCTGCCCCTGAGGAAGCACATCATATACATACAAAATACAGAATCCCCTGCTGCCCTCAAGTTCATAGCGATCATAGCTGCCATTATTAGCAAGGCACTTGCTCTATGTCAAGATCTCCAGTCATTCAGTCTTCAGACATCCTACGAGGTAGATGTCCTCAATCCCAATTTGTAAAGTACATTTTCCAGACGAGGAAGGACAAACTCAGATCCTGTCTGTTTTCTAGAGGGTGGTAAAGTCTACCTGCTTGTAAAGAGCAGGCTTATGGTTATTTATTTCTCTGGCGACTAACTTGTTACTAATACTAATAGCTAATGTAATGATAAAGCTGGATGGGTTCCTTCCATCCTTTGAAGATCCCCAGGATTTAAGAAGTACAACCCCCTTAGAAGTTTGTTTTGTTATCTCAAATCAGAGTCCTGTTGTAAAATTCTGTTGTCCTCAAAGCCTCCAAGTGCTTGCTTAGGTCTACCCTAGGTATCCCCCACTGTCTAATAAGTTCATTTTAACCTCAGTGAGCCAAGGACATTTCTCACATACCGTTGAAACAGATAAAAGGTTTCAGATTAGGACAAAGCAGTGCATAAATCTGAGGTGGGTGATTTGCAAAGGTACGAATTCCTGCACACAGTCCTTGACCAAACATAGGTATTTCCTGTAGCCACTCGGGGATGCTGGAACCCTGGTCACTGGACCAGGTCAGATGGTTGATCTTTACATTGAAGTAGAGACCAATCCAGGCATCATCACCATTTATGACGGGCTTGAGAATGTCTTTGTCCTTATCGGTAACTTTCTGCAGATCGGCCAGGTCTGTGTAGTGGTTGCGACAGTAGGTCAGAGCCGAGAGCCACGTCATGGTTTGTTTAATCCGAATGAAGGTCTGTCCACCAATCTTGACCTCAGCTGGAGGCAAAGAATACAGAGACCACAGGCCTGAGATCCAGGTTCTCTGACCTGTACCATCAGGGGTTAGATTTCATCAAAGCCACCATTTTACAGGGAAAACTACCAAGTTGGAAGAATGAGATATCGTAGCCGCATTAGTTGGTGTGGGGGGAATCATTGAAGGAAGGGTTCTTCTTACAGCTATATGATTTTACAAGTTAAATTTCAGTTTCAATCGCTTCATCTGTCCAATAGAAATAATACTGAGAATCAGGATTACATAAAGGCACACATTAGCACAGAATAAAATGATAGACAACCATTTGAGAGATAGTAGTGGGTCATTTCTGTTAGGAGTAAGACAGTCTTGGCTTAGGGTTAGTCTCATTTGTGATCCACCACATACAATCAATCTCTCTCTCTCCTCTCCTCTCCTCTCCTCTCCTCTCCTCTCCTCTCCTCTCTCCTCCCTTCCCCCCGCCCCCCGTGTATGTGTCTGTCTATCCGTCCATCTGCATGTCTGTCTGTCTGTCTGTCTGTCTCGTGGATCTCTTAGGAGCCAACCACACCAGCTCAGCTCCGGTGGGCAGGAAGCATAGCAAACTGTTTCCAGCAGATCTGCTCCTCATTAGCTCAGAAAGGTAAGATGAGAGTCTCCCATACACACTACCTCCCTTCTCCAGGCTGAATTCTTCTGGTTTCAGAGGCCAGTTCTACCCTGAGAGGCCCCTTCAAGCCCGAGCCTCTCTGACTCCTAGCAATGGGAGTTTTGAAGAGGATGTAAGCTACTCCATCTGTGTTGGTTCTAGAGGTTTGGATAAAGAAAAGACTGTTTGCAGAATCTGGAGTCATATCCTCCCATTCAAACAAGAGCCCCTTCCTACTCTCTGGCATGCACCTGCTCACCTCAGCCCATTAAGACAAGCTTATTTCCCTGTCTAAATGGATTTTTGGTTGCGCTTCATGACACGGCACGCACATGAAGGTCAGGAGGTACCTTGCAGAAATCAGCTCTCTGTTCTATGTGTCCCGGTGACTGAACTCAGGTCAGCAGGCTTGGCGGCAAGCTCCTTTACTCACCAACCGAGCCATCTCACCAACCCCAAAACTAATCTTTTAAAGTTATATTATGCCCCTCGCCTGTGCCAGCCTTGCCCTGTGCCTTTGACTTACATGGCTTCTTGATGTTCCCTGTCATCCTGAGAAGTAGCCATTATTAATCTTATTTCACAGCTTAGGTAGAAGAGGTGATAATTCACCCCAAACTCAGTGTCAGGATGTGATTAAAGCACAGGTCTGTGTGCCTTGAGAGCCTTTGCTGTTTCACTCTGTATTCTAGAACACTCAGAGAACCAAAGCTAAATGTAGAGGTGTTGACTCTACAACAATTTCTTTGATGTCCATGGGACAGGAATCTTGAGGGAAATACCCTTCTAGGCAGAGACCTGTGTTGGGAAGAAGTCCTACCCACTCATCACCCCAACTCCTAACTCCCAAAGGAAGACCCATTGTCAGGATTGCAACACTGCCAGGAGACTCAGAGATAGTTACCCTCCACTCTTTTTATTTTCCAGGCATTGGTACCCTCAGTCCATGGGTTTTCAGCCTGGGGACCCCAATGCAAAACAAGAATTCAGGCAGGGCTGGGGATTTAGCTCAGTGGTAGAGCGCTTACCTAGGAAGCGCAAGGCCCTGGGTTCGGTCCCCAGCTCCGCCAAAAAAAGAACCAAAAAAAAAAAAAAAAATTCAGGCAAAAAAAAGGGAGGAGCAGAGGCAACCATAGTGATCTATACCTGCATGCTGGCTCAGGGAGATGAGCCCAAGGCAAAGTAAGTCAAGATCCCAGGAAAGGGAAGGCAGAGCCAGGTGTTTTACCTTCCTCTGGAAGAGTGGTCAGGTCCTTGAGAGGGGACACCAAGGAGATGCGGTGTCCTACAGCAGGGTCTGTGAAAACAGAAACAGACTTCAAATTATGAGGTAGGGAATGAGAACTGCCCAGAAGCCACCAGGTCGGAGCCAAAAGACGTTCAAAAGTAGCCTCATCCATTCTATATCCAGTAAATATAGATTACACTCCTATTGTAGGCCTGCGCTACTCCCTAGGAAAGTGATATAAACACAATAAGCAGAGTCTTTGCTTTTGAGACTATGAACTACACGGTCGCAACAGAGTGAGAACAGCAGCAGTCAACTGCAGAGAGGAGCTGTGTGAATTGGGAGACAGAAATAAGTCAGTACACCACAGTTAGAGAAAGGGCTGAGCAACGGGGTCAAAGACACCAGGCAGGACATGGTTGTCTATGAAAAGAATATCCCAAGTGCTTTGAAGGTCTGCTGAGTATTTTGTATAGAAGTTATCCAGTATCTGTTAAAAGTCACTCTGTTCAGACAACAAACGGCAGTGGCCACAGGGAGACTTAGAGAAATGAATGGCAATTTGGCCCATGCACTCCCAATGGGCCTGCAGAACTGGAGAGAACGGGGTGATAGGAGAGTCTAGTAGTTGAGTTCTAAAACAATGAATGGAGGGTGCTGGAGGAAACCATCATTCACAGCTCCTATTTCTGCAGGGATTCCTACCGGACGCCCTGGCCATTCCTGGAGATCGTTATGTTCCCTTGGGATCTAGAGTTAAAACCAAGGCCATCACAGGCTTCTGTTTCAAGGACTTCGTGGTAACCATGGCTATGCCTTGGGGAAATGGCATATTGACCTCCATGCCATATCAGGCACTAAGAGTGGCACAGAATTGTGTTGAGTCTTCGCTAGCCAAGGAAGGCAGAAGTTGGTACTTTTACCAGGAAACTGCAGCTCTGTCCACAACCACCCCTCTGTGTGACCTCTCAGCACCAAGTTGGGGATACTAGTAGGAGTGAGGACTCCAAGGGCAGATGGCATAGGTAGAACACAAAGATGGGACATTCCCCCAGCAGCCAGCACCATAATGTGCTGATGGCTGATCTCCAGTTAGTAGGGTTGGTCCTTATCAACAACTGAGCAAACAACAAAAGGTCTCATGGAGCAAATGTTCTACCCTCTGCCATCCAAGTAAGACAGTAGAATGGACCCTGTGCATTGTAAGTCGAGACCGCGAGTTCTGCTCACATTTCCGCATAGGTCAATAGGCCCTTCAGCCTATGGTCCCCATTGTCTTCCTTCCTTAAATCTTTAATTGACAGATGGAAGAGATTTAGT
Organism: Rattus rattus; assembly: GCF_011064425.1. Classification (NCBI taxonomy): domain Eukaryota; kingdom Metazoa; phylum Chordata; class Mammalia; order Rodentia; family Muridae; genus Rattus; species Rattus rattus. The sequence goes on along the minus strand of NC_046163.1, from coordinate 36,468,161 downwards.
GGAACATTCCAGATTTTATTTTCTCTCTCCTTATTTACACCCAGATCCTTGGTGAGGTATTGGGAGTTGAGTAGGGAAAGACTAAGGTCACAGAGGAAATACGAAGAGGGTGAGGAAGCTACTCTTATAGATGTCCTACACACACACACACACACACACACACACACACACACACACAAAAAACACCCCCCAAAAAAAAAAAAAAAAAAAAAAAAACAAAACAACCAGTCCTGAAGAGAACGGGCCCAGAATATTATTCTGCACACACCGAAATAGCAAATGAAGGGCTTCTGGCCTGTGCAGGAGGCAGCTCCCAGGGCAGGTACACCGTACCATGAATACAGAGTAGCACAGACTCCATCCTGGAAGACAGGCAGCTCACTCCATGTCGGCATAGTAAAGACGGAACCACTAGACCAGCTCAGGCCAGAGATGCGCACATCATAGAAGAGGCCGATCCATGCCTGGACACTGCTGGTGTAGGAGTAGACCACCATGACGCTCACTAGACTGTTCATGCTCTGCAGGTCAGCGAGGTCTGTGTAATGTTCCTGGCAATACCACATGGCCTCTCTCCAGGTCCGCGGCTCATCCACCCGGTAGAAGGTCTTGCTGCTGCTCACCAGCTGGAAGGCTGGGGCAGGAGAAGCTATCACTACGTGACTACCTACCCCCGCTTCACCCTTGTCCCCAACAGATCTCAGCCACACCATAGGAGGTCTCTTTTTTTTTTTTTCCAATATACCCCCGACTTCTGACCTCTACTCATAGGCAACTCTACCTCTGGGCCTTTCCATAGGCTGCTATCTCGGTTCAGAGGGACAGCCCATGCTAGTTCCCTATTCTGTTATTCTTTGACCTTCTCCTCTCCTTTGCCTGGTGAATGACAATGTTCACCAGTGTTTATTACACATGTGCGATGTGCCACTTAGCTCACCGAGGTTTTCTGAGGACTGTCTGAGATGTCATTATATCTGTTTTACAGATAAGGACTCCAAGTGACATAGAGTTGAATGGATGACTCAGACCTAAGACCACTAAATGGGGAGTCGAGAGAGCCAAGACTCCAGAACACTGGCGTGTGGCTCCCGTGTCTAAACCCTTAACCACAGCATAGCATAGCTGCTGTACCAGGAATTCTAAGTGGGATTGTACATTAGAATCACCCAAAAAAGTATTTCAGGTGTGCTCCAGCGTTGAGCAGGGATATGCTTGAGGGGACAACCAGCATCTGAGTTCTTCAGACGCCTTTGGGGAAGACAGCGTTTTCTATTTGCCTTGTCTCCACCAGCCAACCTGGGAGACAGAGCAAGCCTTATTCACCATTATCTCCCCAACCCTGATCTAGATGCACCAGAAGTGCTCCATGTGCTGAGGGAGAGTGGAGAGAGAGAGACAGAAGGCAAGAGGCAGAAACCTTCTCCCAGGAATCCCTCCCATACCCTAGCATCCCAGGATTTACCCCTTCCTTCCCTCCCTGGCTCCACTGCTGCCCGGCTTCTAGCATAGGAGTGTTTATCCATGCTCTCTACCCGGCAGAGTAGTGGGACTCAGGGGCTTGCTGCTGAGGTCTTGGGGAACACGGAAAACTAGCCTTGAGTCTGGAGACCAGACTAGATACCGAGCCCCATGTATGCAAGACAGAGCAGGGACACGAGAGAACTGACAGGCACCCGCCAGAGCTACTGAAGCTGCCTGTCACTGAGTACAGCTGGAGGATCCCTATGCCCAAGAAAGAAGGGAGAAAAACATTTTTTTCTATTCATTTTGGTAGTATATATGATTCACTTTGTTTTTTTTTAATGTTACTTTAATTTTTAAAGCTCTTGCTGTGACCCACTAAATTGGCTTTAGGAGCTAATGGATCACACCCAGAAGGTTGGGGAAAAAAACCATCAGCCCCTCAAAAGCTACAACAAGCCTCTTTCCATCCATGAGCCAGGACCCTCATTTTATGGGGTCCAGGCTCAAGTGGGCCCTCCCAATTTAGTCCCTGGAATCTAATCTCACAGCGAACGCTGTCAACTATAGCAAGCTTTCTGGAACTCTCCACTTCTAACTGTGCCTTCTGCCACCTGGGCCCAGGCTGTCATCTTCTGCAGGTCCAATGGCTCACCCAGCTTCCATCTGGGGTTCTCCACATTTTGTGCTCCAGGCTTTAAGTGGGGACCATCCTGCCACTCTCATTGTTCAAGTCCTGTGCTCAGTGAGGGTGCTTTCTAAGAGGATCATATACCACTCCCATGCTCAGCCCTGGTCTCAGTCCAGAAGTAAACCCAGCCTGTGTCATGCACCTGCACCTGCCAGGGACCTGGTCAGCTTCTTCCTGTGCTGTACCTTCCCAGGCAACCCACACCTCCCCGCCTCAGAGAACCTCCCCAGCCCAAAGTCCCTCACAGTGCCGCGCCCCAGGACTGGCCCTCTGGACATATTGCTTTGGCTACAGTTCTGTGCAATGGAAGCTTGTGGGAGTGGGGAAGGTTACCTCACTCCCCAACCTTGGAACGATGGCTGAAACTCACTTATCCCTTTCCACTTTTTCTCCCAACCAACCTAGACATCTGAGGGCCTCTAGGGGGGTGCATGGAGCAGATGAGGTCTCACCTATTGTGCAGAGGGAGAATAGCAGCCATGCAGACAGCATGATGATGGCCCAGTAGAAGCTTCTAGAGTGTGCGCCCTTCTGTAAAGGTTGTCCCTAGTGTGCTTACTCTGTTCTTGCTCTCTTCTCTTTCCTATCCAAATTGACAGATTTAGCTAAGCAAATACTAAGTGCCTGCTGTTTGCCAGGACACATCCTGAATAAAGGTGGAAACGCCCTTTCCCTAGACTTTGCAAAAGCACCACGGGCCCTACCACTAATAAGCACAGGGGTGAGGAAGAGCCCATCCTTGGGGCTGGCTGCCATTAGAAGAGGGGAGTAGGACAACAGATTGCCAGGTTAGTAGACCCTTGAGGTCCTGGGGTTCAGGGGGAGCTAGCAACATAGAAGAAGGAAAGAGGGAACAAAGAGAGAAAAACGAAACTCACCACTCCACTGCCCTCCTCACAACAATCATACCAGAGACGCCGTCATCATCTCTTTGTCCCCTGTGTACAGGAAAGACTGCTGTGTCTCTGATATAGCTTGATCAAAACATCATAGAACGGACCAGAACAGCGATTCAAGCATAGGTCACTGAAAAGCATGAAATGGGATGATGCCCCCCACAAGTCCCACACACGTCACACCAGAGCTCCAGCCCAGCCCAAGTCTAAGATCTGGATCCCAATTCAGCACAGCCTGGAGGCTGAGGAATTTGCTCTGGAAAACCAAAGCAGCTTGCTTGTATTCTGTCCATCCCACCCCCACCCTCATTACCCCCAAGATCTCTCTCTGTGTCCCACCATGGGCTGGGTTTTTTTTTTTTAAATAAAGCCTAGAAGACTCCTCCCCCGCCCCCTGGCCCCTGCCACTTTTGTAGAAGCAGCAGTGTACACAGACCGGCTAAATGGGCAAAAAGGAAATAAAACGCAGATTGTCAAAGCTTGAGCAATGATGCTGTACACACAATGATGTGTGTTCCACCAGTGATGGTCTCAGGCGATTTCATCCCAGTGGTAGAAACAGCTCATGTCAGGGGATCTTTGAACCACCCTCTAACGAGAGGCAAGCTTGACCATCTTGGTCTGGAAGACACTGGCTCCAACACTTGCTCTAACAGTGCCATTCGCGAACGCGTCTGCTGTGTCTTCAGTGAAGAACACCGCTAAGTGCCAGGTTTCTCATGCCCAGAGAGAAGTGAAGTGAGGGTATAGGGCCTGTACCGCATGCCCCAGGGCCATCAAATGGCACTCCAAGTGGCAATTCAACATGCCTTCTCTTTCCTTTAGACCTCTTGAGAAGAGGGACTGTGCCCAATTTACAAAGCACTCACCTACCCTACTACCCAGCGCTGGATTCCAGAGTCCATCTGCAAAGACTTTCGGGGCCAACCAGGAAAGCATCCAAGAAGTCAGACTTTGTTCCTTCCTTAGGGGCAGGTGAAAGTCACTCCTTAACAGTGACAGCCCAAGGTGTCTGGCTGTGCCTTAGCCATGCCCCCATCCAAAGGAAAACACACACCACAGCCTGGCCTCAAATGTGCGTTAGCCACACTGTACAATCAGTCAAAGAACAGACATGAGGGAGACTGGCCTTGGGCCACAGCCAAAAGGGGCGGAGGCTCCGTGCTGGAGTTCACAGTCTTGAGTGTAATATGAGGAAGAGCTCAGGAGGGTGACCGGTATAGCTGTGCCTGAGGCCTCATCAAGGGAATCTGGAAAACAAGAATCGTCCTCTAATAGAATGAATGTTGCATGACTTTTTCTGGAGAGATGTGAAGAGTTGTTTACCCAGTACGGGACACCGACGACAGACTAAAGAACCATTCCACACAAGTCTAGCTTAGAGCACCAGAGTGTCTATTTGGGGTTCCCTGCTTTGTCCTGGGTTACTCAGAGGCAACTACATCAACTAAGAAGGTTCACCCCAGCATGGGTGACAACTTACAAAACCATACCCCTGGAGCTGCCTTCAAAACCTGCAGACAGCTTCTTCCCCAGAAATTATCACTGCTCATGTAATCATAGCAAAGGCCAGGAGCGGCAAGACTGAGAAGATAAGGGATTAGCTCCAGGAGGCAGGAGAGACAGGCCATGGGAGGAAGGGCAGACAGTACAGAGAGGTCCAGTAGAGAACAAGAAGGCACAGAAAGGGCAGTCACCAAGACAGAGCCCATGAGGAGTCTCTCTGATGTCAAGAACACAGCATGTGGACGAAGCCCAGGATTGTTCTACGTGGGAATTTTCCATTACTTCTGCATCAGGAACCCACAGGACCATTGGGAACAGAATGTGTTATCTGTAGAGATTCAAACCTAGTGAAGCCAATTTAGCACACACACCCAGCTCAGGGGATACGTAGACTTAAGTCCAGTCCTAACTGCTGTTTCAGTGAGGCCAGAGAATGGTGCACTTGGAGAGATGGAGGAGACAGAGGATTGATCTGGTATGCAACACACATGCTGGGACAAGCTAGGCACTCCGTGTGCTGGAAGGAGGTATAACAGCATCCTTTGCACTTAACCTGTACTTGAGTAAAAATAACTAACATTTTTATGTGGGAGACTTGGCAGATGAATATGGCCTGCCCTGGTGTTAGACTCAGAGTTATCTTTCGTGGATCTCTCTGCACTGTCTGCCCTGGGCCTGTCTCTCCTGACTCCTGGAGCACCTCTCTTCTCTTCCCCAGTCGTGTTGCTCCTGGCTGTGGCACTTGTGGCCTGATGTCTGGGTCAGTTGCAGGATCTTTCCCTTGACTTTGCTTCTACTCATCACTAGATGAGTCATGTCTCTATGCCACCTTTTCCTCAGCTTCAAGTTGGAGCTCAGAGCCCCAGAGGGTTTCTCACATATCATACAGTCCGTGACTATGTTAGCTACATGGGGTAGGAGTGAAAGAAGGTAGGGGAAAGACTCCAGGATAGGCTCAGTGATTAGAACAGGGCTGCTGGCAAAATGTACTCTGGAATGAACACACAGGGTGTGGAGAAGGCTGTCCTGAATGTCATGCCAGAAAAAAAAAGCTGATCTGCTCAGTGAAGGCTTAATGAGAAAGGCACTAGATCCCCTTTTTTGAATGGCCACTCATTTTGAAGTGACAAACCTGAGAATCTATGACTTGTCATTGTCCTAGTTAGCTTTAACTTGGCACAATCTAGAATTTTCTTGGATGAGAATATCAATGAAATATCTAGATCAAAATAGCCTGCAGGCAGGCCTATCAGGGCTTGTCTTAATTGTTCATTGATATAGCAGAGTATAGCCCACTGTGGGTGGCACCATCCCTTAGGCAGGTGGTTCCGAAGTATGTAAGAAAACAAACAATATAAACCTACCTGCCATCCAGCAAAAAGCATCTCCCATAGTTCCTGCTGAGCTTCTTTGGCTGTGAAATGAGTTTCTTGGTGGAAGTAACGCTATGTGGAATAGCAATTGGGATTACTTTCAGGTTTCTGCCTTGAGTTCCCTCAATGATGATCTGTGACCTGGAATTATAAGGCAAATAAACCCTTTCCTCCCCTTCTCCCCCATTGCTTTTTGTCTTAATTACTATTCTACTGCTATGATAAAGTACCATATCCAAGGAAACTTTGTTTTAAAAAAGCATTTAATTTGGAGCCTCATGGTTCCAAATGGTTAGAGTCCATGCCCATCGTGGCAGGAAGTGTGGCAATAAACAGGCAGGCAAGCATAGTGCTAGAGTAGTAGCCTAGAGCTTAACATGTTGAGGCAGCAAGTATGGGGAGGGAGAGGCAGAAGGAATGGTGTGAACTTTTGAAACCATCAAGCCCACCTCCAATGACACACTTCTTCCAACAAGGCCACACCTCCTAATCCTTCCCAAACAGTTCAACCAACTAGGGACCAAGCATTCAAACATATGAGCCAATAGGGCCATTCTCACTCAAACCATCACACTTTGGGTTGGGTATGTTTTATCGTAGAAACCTGAGTGAAATTGAAACAGTTACTAAATAGAAGTCTACAGCATTTCCACAGGATGTGTCCTCATGGGTCCTACACATACAGGACTTAACAAAGATCTACAATTAGCAGGTACATACGAGTCCGTACGTGGCGGGTTTGACTGCTGGGAGGGCAGCAGCAGAGGAAGGACTTCCAGCAACTGTCAGAGCTAGTTAGAGAGGTGCTGACTCAGATGCAGCTGATGCCAAAAACAGCACCTGCTCTCCACACACCCCAGCATCAAGGAAGGTTCTTCCCAGTGGGACTGGGAGCCTAGCAGATGCCAAATTCATTTCCAGCTCATCAACGTGGATTTGGGTGTACAGTGTTTGGCTCTGTTAAGTCTGAACCACGTTACAGCAGCAGCACATTTTGGCATTAAGTACAAATCAAATTTGAAATCTATTGAATGCAAGCTCCAGAAAACCAGACAGCCTCTTTGTGAGCATCCTACCAATGCTTCCTGCCAGGAGAAGGAAAGAGACTGCAGCCTGCATAGAGCCAAGGAACAAGCTTGGTCGGAAATACCTAATTATTTGTGTGCAGAATCTCCCATCCACAGCTCTGTCACCTGGGGAGCCTCCTGATTGGCATACCCATGTTTGCATTCTCTCTCTCTCTCTCTCTCTCTCTCTCTCTCTCTCTCTCTCTCTCTCTCTCTCTCTCTCTCTCCCTCCCTCCTCCCTCCTCTCTCTCCCTCCCTCCTCCCTCCCTCTCTCTCTCCCTCCCTCTCCCTCTCCCTCCCCCCCTCTCTCCTCCTCCTCTCTCTCCCCCTCTCTTCCCCCTCCCCTCCCCCCTCTGTCAGTCTGTCTATCTGTCTTCTCACTCCTCCTTTGGCCCTCTCTACAGTGATGCTCAGAATTTGCATTGGCTCCTCTGACTCTATCCACCTGTAAACATTAACTCAGCTCTTGTGACTCCGGTCTCTACCACCTCCTTCCCCTTCACCACCGCCATGACTTTAAGAAAGATGTTCTCCATCCCATCTCCATCCCAGCCGAGGCTCCAGAACCCCTGCCAAGGGAAGAAGACTCACGCCTTCTGGAGTCCTTCAGATCCACGCACCCTCAAGGTGCTGAGGACCTTAGTGGTAGAATGTTCTGGAGAGTAAGATGATCCAGATGTGAAAGTCAGTGTCCACACTGACGGACAGGAAGCCAGCCAGCAGCCAGTCTTTCTGGGAATGACTCTCTAGAACAGATCTAATGTGTGCTCTCCTTTGTACCCCACCAGCTGTAAGAAATGATAACACTTCTCACCTCAGCTCAAACTCTTTTTCTTCCCACTTTGCCTGCCAAATCAGAGACTAGCTTGGAGCACAGCATGTGTACGCCTTTTTTCTCCTGATACTTTGTCCTTTGAATTCCAAGTTCTTTCTGGGAGACGAAGGGTCTTGCTTGTACATATCACCCACAGCAAAGACCTCACAACTGCTGACACAGTTTGCTTACAGTCTCATCCTCTATGGGCTACATTCATGCATTCAAATACATCCTTAAACCTGAGTACTTTAGGGGACTCTCTATACCCACATGGCAGACCCATCCACCACAGAGGGCGTCTACCAACCTGGGACTCTCCCCAGGGACACTCTACTCTTAGACACAAGTCTTGGTTATGTGTCCTATCACCCATAGCAGGGCACATGCAACTGTCACTACAGCCAAGAGACACAGCATACCATATCCCATGGGAGAAGGTAGCCACATCAGGATTGCTCCTGTGAATACCACCCCTCAGAGGGACCATTCCCTTTGCTCCCATCGTCATCCAATCGCAGAGACCATGCAGTCACCCCTGCCAGACATACACCTGATTCTGTTTAGGCACCAATCGTGCTACATGGCTTATCTAGAGGAGACATGAACAAACATGGTTTTACCACAGATGAGGCATCAATGACAAATCAAGAACACTTCTACCCAAGTCTGGCTTGGTGAAACAGAGTTCACTGGAGTGCTAACAGGAGCTCGGGCAAGAGTGTATTTATAGTTACATGGATAACTTAACAGCAGCTGCATACCGAAAAGTCCACTTTAACATGAGGGGTGACACAAAAGCTGTATCCATGGAGATCTCTGCTAAGCTAGCAGACAACTTCCAGAGGTCTCTCGTTTCTCAGCATTATTTATATAACCGCGAGGGAGCAGGAATTGATAGTATGGTAACCTTAGGCTTCCTCAGCTTAATGCAGTTCATTAGCTTCCTAGTCTTTTAAATATATATAAATATAAAAATATGTATATATTTTATTTATATTTAAATATATAAAAATAAATATATAGATATGTAAATATCTATATAAATAAAATTTATATATATAAATTTTATATATATATATATATATATATATATATATATATATATATATATATGGGTATTTTGCCTGGCTGCAGATCTGAGTACCACATGCATGTAGTACCCCCAGAGGCCAGAAGAGAATGCCCTGAGAATGAAGTTAAAGAGGGTTTTGAGCCACCATGTAGGTACTGGGAATTGAACCAAGGTCTTCTGTAAGGGCAACAAGTGCTTCAAACTGCCCTCTCTTTAGTGTCTTTAGTCTTAAAAGCCTCTCTTCTCCCTTGAGGATTGAATGTTGCTGTGAATAGGAAGCCCCACCTTATGTCGTAGTTGGGCATTGAACTTGTGACCATCTTTGTGTCCACTTGCTAAGTACAGGCATGAGCCACCCCACTTGGTTTCTTTCCTCTTTCTTAGGAAAAGCATGGCCACATTTCCCAATCTCCTATGTAGTCAGCTGTGGCCTTTCACTTAAGTTCTGGCCCCGGGACAGATGTGAACGTGACCCTGAAGGGTAAGTCGGATTGCTACCAGGACAAACTATGGAACCCTCCCACCTAGGCTCTTCAGTGAACGCCACATGAGACAGTCCCTTAAAGCCTAGTCCAAAGATCGTGGTGCCACTCACTTATGTTATTTCAGCGACAAATGGGAATTTGGAAGTGTGCAGGGTTAAGGAGAAGTAGGGACAGGGACAGCAGCGGTGAGCTTTCCAGAAAGGAGCCTGAAAGAGGTAGACCGTAAATAAATGCTATATTCTCCTTGGATCCTGTCCAAAGGCAGAAGATGAAGTCAGGAGGCCCCAGGAGTCACACTTGTCAGGGGACGCTCTGGTCGCTGGGGGCTCTTGTATCATCCTGCACCCCAGGCTGTAGAGGTTGGTTGTGAAGCAGTAATGGTTCCCCTGGGACCTGGAAGGCCTGGCAAACCTCCTCGGCCTGGTGAATGCACCAATGTGGATACCAGCAATCCTCCCCAGACACCTTTACTGTGAGTGTTCACCCTTGAGGAGCAAGTGTGCAGAAAGAGCAGGGGATTTACAGTGGACTGTGTGCACCACGCTTGTTTCTAAAACCGTTCAGATAATGTCAGCAAATAGAGTATTGTTTTTTCCTGCAGGAACAATGTCAGCAGACTGTAACTACAGATGGCCTAATCATCTATCTATAGGAAAGATCAGAAGCTGCATACTAATCGAAGTGTAAGTGATAAAAGATATCTTCACATGGCACAGGATAAAGCTTTCTAAGTTGTCTGTAAGTCAGAGTAGGACAACATGGGAATCACCTCATGTAATCTCTACCAAATGTACATCAGGAGGTCCCCAGCCTGGGAACTGGAGTCACTCTGGCCAAGGGGGACCATCGGGTACTGCAGGGCATCAAGCTGTGGATTGCCAGGATGCTAAGGCAGGTTACTTCAAGGTCGAATGGAGACCATCAGGATTCTGGGAACTTTTATGAAATGGTCCATCCTTGTTGTGGTCAGTCAGTGGCCAATCAGACCCCTGGGCACACATGACATGCTCTCTCATTCTCTGGGGCTCTGTGTAGGTAGTGGCTGAAGATAGCCGTGTGTGTGTGTGTGTGTGTGTGTGTGTGTGTGTGTGTGTGTGTGTGTGTGTGTGTGTAGTGTGTATTTATTTATTCCTGGAATCATAGAGTCATTTTCTTTTTTTTTTTTAGATTTATTTATTTATTATCTCTAAGTACACTGTATCTGCCTTCAGACACACCAGAAGAGGGCACTGGATCCCATTATAGATGATTGTGAGCCACCATGTGGTTGCTGGGAATTGAACTCAGGACCTCTGGAAGAGCAGTCAGTGCTCTTAACCACTGAGCCATCTCTCCAGCCGAGAGCCATTTTCAAATGTGTCCATTCAGCCTCTGCCCATGACATTATCCCCTGTCTTAGTACAGAGAGACTGCTCTGAAGGGTTGCTGGGAAAGACCTTCTGGTATTCTCAGGTCAGGGCAGTGTACAGGAAACCCAAGTTAGAACAGGGATATCCAGTGGCAAAACACTGCCTTCCTCCTCAGGCAGCTTCAAAATCTTATACCCAGGTGTGGTGGCTCATGCTCATAATCCCAGAGTTGGAGAGGCTCAGACGTGAGAAGTTCCATGAGTTCAAGGCCAGCCCGGGCTACCTGGTTGTGGTGGTTTGAATTAAAAATGGCTCCGGTAATCTTGGGGATGTGAATCCTTGGTCCCCAGTTGTGGGTGCTATTTGGGGAAATTTGGGTGTACAGCTTTGCTGGAGGAAACGCTGGGGGCAGGCACCTCCACCTCAGCCACTTCTCACTTCAGGCTTGCATTTGAAGAAGTGAGCACTCAGCTTCCTGCCCCTGCCGCCATGCTGTCCCACCCTAGTGAGCCCTAACTCTCTGGAACTGTAAGTCCATATAAACTCTCCCATATGTTGCTTTTGGTCGTCGTGTTTTATCACAGCCACAGAAAAGGAACAGTAGCGAATCCCAGGTCAGCCTAGGCTACAAAATGAGACTCTTATCTTAAAATAATAATAAACTCGAGGAAGAGGAGAAAGTGGAGTGGGGAGAGGAAACTACGTTATTTAGGTTCACAAATTGATCCCCCAGCTTTTCAAGGACATACCAGTAACAACAATGATGTGTTTGAGTGCACCATGAGAAAGTAAAAAACATGGCTCTGTGTGTGTGTGTGTGTGTGTGTGTGTGTGTGTGTGTGTGTTCGTGCACATGCCCGCGGTGTTTTTTTACTCTATAAAACAGTGATTGTCTTCTATCTACCTGTCTGATATACAGTCTGGTATGCCCATATGTGTATGCATGCTTTGCTAGAAGGTAGCTCATGTAATACCTGTCCTGCTGAGCAAAGGGGTCCTTACAGCTCTCTAAGGCTCTTGGGCCAATGGAAAAGGAGATGGCCTTGACTACAGGTCTTGGAACCATTCAGCTGAGCGGTGCTTCATTTATATGTGGGAAATGGGCCTGGACAGCTCAGCCCACATTCCCCGCCCCTTGCCTGGACCAGCCTGAAGTATAACATTCTCCTTTGGTTGGAAGCGAGTGAGCTCCAAGGTTCTCAGCGGGGAAGGGGCTTCCTTGGAAATCACTACCTGGGAGATGCATCTAACATGGCTGCAGGCAGCTCTGGAGGAAGCTGACCCGAGGAGGACCCAGCAGCTGCATGAAAGCAGAAGTCAGTGTGGTGAGTGGTACAAGGGTGGCACATAATTCACACATATTCTGGGTTACTTCCTGTGGGCTACCTGCCCTTAGAATGCCCAGGCTGACTCCTCTGTGCCAACTGTAGCCCGTGAGACAAGAGAGAGGAAAATGGAATCCAAGTGAGAAGAGAAATCAGGTTCCCCAACCCAGATTCTGAGTCGTGTGAGGCCCCAGGAGATGCCACATGCCTCCCATTCTTCATGTTAACACAAATCTCAGTTACCCTCTGTGTTACACACACACACACACACACACACACACACACACACACACACACACACACACACAGTCTTCCTGTCTTAAGCACTATTCAATATTTCTTCTTGCTCTAACCCTCTTCCGCATGAAAAAAACGAGTCAAGAGAAGAGATGGGATGGAGGCGGATATGGAGCTTATAGGAGTGAAGAAGCGGGTGTGAAAGAGAAGCCAGCCATCTGCAACAGCTTCTCCTGATCTGCGGGTGAAGCCTCCTGCATCAGGAACCAAAACTCGACTTCACCCAAGGTGTGTGTCTTAGTTAGGGTTTTACTGCTGTGAACAGACACCATGACCAAGTCAAGTCTTATAAAGGACAGCATTTAATTGGGGCTGGCTTACAGGTTCAGAGGTTCCGTCCATTATCCTCAAGGCAGGAGCATGGCAGCATCCAGGCAGGCGTGGTGCAGGCAGAGCTGAGAGTTCTACATCTTCCTCTGAAGGCTGCTAGTGGAAGACTGGCTTCCAGGCAGCTAGGAGGAGGGTCTTAAGCCCAAGCCCACAGTGACATACTTACTCAGGGCCACACCTACTCCAACTAGGCCACACCTCCTAATAGTGCCACTCCCTGGACCAAGCATATGCAAACCACCACAGTGTGTCTGTGCTTCCAAATGGCTGGCTGAGGTTCTCAGCATTCCCAGGCCTAAGGCCTTTTGGCTTTGGAATCTGATGAGAGCCTTTGGTCTCAGGGGCAACAGCAGACAGACCCAAAGCTTGCCAGCATACGAGTCCTGGCATTGTGACCTCAGCTGTTCCGCCCACAAAGAGGTGATCAGCCCAAGCCTGTAAGTTATATAGGACGGTGGCCTGGTCACAGGGGGCTGTTGTAGGGAGGTTGGGAAGTTGAAGAACATCTGGCCCTTCCATCATGTCAGCCAAGAGGAAAACTAACCTGGTAAAGGAAGAGTATTGTTGGGCACGGTGGGGCCTCTGTGTGCTCTTACCGAATGTAGGCAGGACAGACTGGCCACTGGAAGTAATCCTGTGAGCCTTCCAACTTTCTTTCTTTCTTTCTTTCTTTCTTTCTTTCTTTCTTTCTTTCTTTCTTTCTTTCTTTGTTCAGGGCACAAAGCAGCCTCTTGCCTGGAATGGTTCCCTAGCCTTGGGGTGGGAAAAAAGAGGCCCACACTGTTCCCATGTAAGACCCACTGCTCTTCACCACTGCACACAGTCCAAGTCCCCGCCAAGGCCTGTGTCTAACTGGTGGACCTAAGACTCAAAATAACCTTGATAGATTATTAGGCCCACTTCATAGAGGAGAAAATGGAGGCCCTGGCACTCAGTAAGATGCCCACATTGGTATTAAAAGAGGGGACAGCTGAGATTAGAACACAGGACACACTCTTGAAACAACCTTCTGGGGCTTTCCTGAAAGCGGTTCAAAAGGACTTTCTCTAGCTGCTGGATAGGCACATGCATGCTCATTAGAAACAGATAACAAGCCCAGGTTCAGTGGCCAGAAGCAGACAGCATGCTGGGACTGTGTGAGCCTGTCCTCAAGGGCAGATCACAGAGCTGGTTACTGGGGGGGTCTTCCCCTAATCCTGAGATGTGGCCAACTATGGCCTCCTCTCTCTGCAGAAAAAGAGCTACAAGGCCGTTTGCATGGAACTGAAGCCAGAGCTGACACAAGTAAGCTGGTTTGAAGTTACGCTAGCAGCCAGGCCTGAGATCCATGGGGAGGTCACTGGAGACAGGGTCAGCTTCTGTTCTTGGTGTCCAAAGCCTGCCTATCCTACGTGCTGGGGCACATAAAAGAGATAAGTTCCTTGTCTTCATAATTCTTCACCCCGGCAACCAATCAGACTCACAAATGACTTAGAATGTCAGCTGTGTTGCCTTTGACACTGAGAATGAATATTAGGAGACAGGGGAAGGCCTCCCCTGAAACAAGTACATGAGGACATGCTGGCAAAGCAGAGTCTGAGAAAGGACCTTCTAGACAGAGGGAAGCAGCAGCCTGAGGAGGGAAGCTTGGCTGTGCAGGAGAGCAAGACAGGCAGGAGGAGTTGGGGCCCCGCTGAACCAAAGGAGGAGTGGAACACACTGAACCCATCGAGGACAGAAAAGGGTGGAGGAGACATCTGCATAGCCAGGACCACCAGCTTTTGTGTCCTGTCTCCAGGGAGGCACAGGATTCAGGATGGTCTCCCTAGCCTCCATAATCCCACCCACATGTGTCCAGGGCTTCTGTGTTTCTGTTTCGATCCACAGATATATGATGTCAAAGGACTTAAACAAGAAGGGCTATGCATCAGAAAAGGGATGACACAGGAGCTGAAGGTCAGTGCTTGGGCCTGGTGGCTTGGGGACAGATCAGCATGGTGAAGGGGTGGCCCAGTCAGCTAACGTCTGAGTGTTGGTCCCTGCTGGCACCTGCAGCCTGGAGACTTCATTCATTCAGGTGTTACTGTTTAATGCTGTTAGTTTGAAGCTATTTGAATTACCTAGAGCTGGCAAAGAATGGCATATGGATTCTAGTACACATTTCGCCCAGCTCCCCCCAGTGCTGTCAGTTTATCAATCACTCTATGTTGCAGTAAAAATAAAAAACAGCGGAACAGGCTTATACCCTGGCGGTCACTAGTTCTGGCTCCAATGGGTCACTGGAACTAACGCTAATGTATCTCAGATTAGCATCTCTTCCAGCGGCTCTCTGCTAACCACGAACTCTCTGGTTCCAGCTACCCAGTAAAATCATGGTTCTAGAAGTCTAGCGGTGGCTGGCCTATCGTGGCTTCCTGCCACAGACTCTACCCACGCTCTCTGCAACCGCCCCCTGGTAGCGAAAGCAGAAACTCCCAGTAAAATCAAGACCCAACAGACTGTAACCCAACAATCAGATTTACATGTTAAATTCTCAATCCACACAATACATTCACTGCCAGTTAATAAAGATATAAACTGTCCACCCAGACAAGATAAAAATGACTTAATCCACCTGGACCTGGATCATCCTACTCTGTCGTCTCCATTTTGATTCCTTCGCTTCTCCTCCCCCTTCCTAGACTTTTTCCCCACCTACCCTTCCTTCTCAGCCAAAGATAGGCTTCGCCTTATCCTGGACCCACCTTGCTGCATAAAGACATCATCCTACAACTTTATTTTCTGTTTCTGTTTTCCTTTCTACACACACATATGTACACAGAAACACACACACACACACACACAGAGAGAGAGAGAGAGAGAGAGAGAGAGAGAGAGAGAGAGAGAGAGAGAGAGAGAGAACCCTCCATGCTTTTAATTCAACCAACCTATGATTAAAAATATTTGGTAAACGTTACATATATTGTTCCATCACTTTCCAAACAAGACAACATAACAATCATTTGCTCCACACTCACTTGCATTGTGTATTTAAGTGCTCCAGGAATGATTTAAAGTGTATGGTGGGGGGTGCTCAGGATGTGGGGGTGCCAGCATTGGCAGATTTGGATATCTGCAGGAGTCCTAAAGCCAGTTCCTCTCAGATGCCCAGGAACTGCTGTGGGAACTTCCCCTTCTGGATAATGATGGGTGGGTATCTAACTGTATCTATCTCCCTTTCCTGGGCTCTTCCCTTGACCCTCATCATGGAGAGTCCTGAAACCAATCCTCCACGGATACCCAGAATTAATGGCACTGTATATTTTCTGAACCATTTGAGAGTTAAGTTTACCTACACTTTTAATGTTTACTTTCTAAAGTCAAGCATGTTCTCTAACACATTTTCCTGTGTAATTATCCAAATTAAGTCATTAACAAAGCCTTTATTTTGGTGTTACTGGCTGTCTCATTACTTTAACAACAAAATCAACTGCCCTGGGCTCTAATCCCTCTCATGTCTATAGTCTACCTATAGTCTCTCTCTCTCTCTCTCTCTCTCTCTCTCTCTCTCTCTCTCTCTCTCTCTCTCTCTTCTCTCGTGTGTATGCATACACACATGCATGTTTTATCAGTGTAAAGTTAGAGTTTCAAGTATTTATAAGCCTCCAGATGTTGGTATTGGGAATGGAACACAGATCCTCTGATAGAGCAGCAAACATTCTTTTTTTTTTTCTTAATTAACTTGAGTATTTCTTATATACATTTCGAGTGTTATTCCCTTTCCCGGTTTCCGGGCAAACATCTCCCTCCCCCCTCCCCTTCCTTATGGGTGTTCCCCTCCCCATCCTCCCCCCATTGCCGCCCTCCCCCCAACAGTCTAGTTCACTGGGAGTTCAGTCTTAGCAGGACCCAGGGCTTCCCCTTCCACTGGTGATCTTACTAGGATATTCAATGCTACCTATGAGGTCAGAGTCCAGGGTCAGTCCATGTATAGTCTTTAGGTAGTGGCTTAGTCCCTGGAAGCTCTTGTTGGTTGGCATTGTTGTACATATGGGGTCTCGAGCCCCTTCAAGCTCTTCCAGTTCTTTCTCTGATTCCTTCAACGGGGGTCCTATTCTCAGTTCAGTGGTTTGAGCAGCAAACATTCTTAACTGCTAAGACATCTCCAGCCCATTATGTCTCTTCAGTGTGAACTACCCTTTCAGAGATAACTTCCTGGAAACTGACAGTTTGGAGGATTTATTTTACTGAGGGGCCCTTTCTATTTTTTTGTACAAATAACTTTTATTCTCCTGATGTAATTATGCTCACTGCCTCTGTCTGCTAACCTAGGCCTAGCCCTGGATCAAACTCCTCTCCAAGCTGACTGATTCAATCTGGCTTCTCTCTCTTGGCCTCTCCTGAATTGCTCTGCTTGGCCTCAAACAAACTCTGGCAATCTTTTCTGATTTTCTGCCTCCTTCTCGCTCTGGCCCATTCTGTCTTTACCTGTGTCTAACTTGTTCTCTCTTCAGCCCATCTTTCTATCACTGTCCCTATAAAACTGCCTCCCTTTCCTCCCTCTTCTGCTGAGAATTGGGCAGATCCTATTCTGTCATATCTTTCTCTGATTCATCACTTTGTCTGCCACTCAACTATCACTGTCAAACACAGGTGCTTCCTTCTACAAACAAACTTTGCCTTCATTGTTTGGGATTCAAGGTTCATCTGTATTCCACCCAGAGGGATTAAAGATGTGTGCCAAGGGCTAAGGTACACAACTAGAAACGGGGATTTTCAGTAAATAGCACAGTCTCCAGATCAAATATCCTGCAACAATCTGTCTGCTATTTCTAGGTTTAGGCTGGGTGTTTTAGACGAGCCTTTTCAGTGTCTCCTCTGCAGGACTTCCACAGTCCTTTCCCTTCCTCTATTTCGTAGTGCCCCAAGGACCTTCCCTTGTCGACTTCGCTGTGTGTGTCTCACATTTATTTCCCCAGAATGGACTCAGGGAGGTGAGAGAAGAACTCACAGAAAAAATTGAAGAGATAAAACAGGTAACAGCATAAGGCTTTGGCCAGAGAAGAGAAGCTTTAAAGGAGATAGAATTTGCTAGCTCTGAATAGAAAGGCAAGGAGGACTTCCGTGGAAAAGCAGAAAACCTAACTGGCACCTGGCCCCCACAGTGTTTCAACCCTCGTCAGAGTAGAATGTTCTTTCTTCTTCCATGCCTAAGCCCACTTTTGAATCAGTTGAGGACTCCCCGCTAGTGTGCGAAGGTTGGTGGCAATGTAACTTCAGCAATGAGAGTGAAGAGGAGCTGACTAGGAATCTGGAGACGGTCACAGATTAACCATCTTCCTTACACATCGTATCCCTATGATACGATCACCAGCAGCTTACTGAGGGAACAGGGCATAAGCTAGAAGGTGTGATTCAAGCTGTAGTCTGAGCTCCACAGGGAAACCCTGTCAAAGCTGACCATAACAATGGCTTGGTGTAGCCTGTAGCCCCAGCCTGGCACAGACTTCTTGGAAAGAAAGTGGGCGATATAGCCTATTGTTCATCTCTTCCCAGTATCCAGCTG
Source organism: Rattus rattus (assembly GCF_011064425.1). NCBI lineage: Eukaryota > Metazoa > Chordata > Mammalia > Rodentia > Muridae > Rattus > Rattus rattus. Next base: position 36,449,968 of record NC_046163.1, on the reverse strand, counting down.
CTGTCCTTTACTTAAGATGCCCAGAAGGTCCTCTGGCTGGCTTCAGTAACACACGTGGTGCCTTGTTAAATCGTGCTTTTCTTCCTCACTAGATAAAGAGTTTAATGGACAAAGATTTCGATAAACTTCATGAGTTTGTGGAAATTATGAAGGTAAGCTTTCACTGTATGCCTGCAGTGGGTCACCTGGGAAATGATGGGAGAGAGGCCAGGCCCCTGCCCTTGAGGTATCTGTAACCCACTAGATAGAACTGGATGTTAAGTTACAGGCTGTCTGTTAATTAGGGGTTTAGAAGTAGGAGTAATGAGTGAACGTGGGGGTTAGGAGAGAAGTCCTTAGGGAAAATGTGAGCCTTAAGGCTCGATGATTATGTTGGGAACTTAATATGAGTGTAACAAAGGCCCACAATGACTTGCAATAAGAGCCCTAGGTGTGAACGTTCACATAGGGCCTGACCCCCTCCCCGCACCCCCATAGAACCTTGGGAATCCCTGATTAGAGCAATGGCTCGAGTGTTTTCAAGACTTCTAAGGGACACTGGGCTTACCAGATAATTGAAATTCATGCTAAACCTACAGTCTACAGATCAGAGTGGTCCGTGATAAGCAGAGAAATGAATATGCACCCATAATTCTAGGGTGGCTTCTTCCCATCTTAAGATGGATGTCCTAAGAATCCCCTAAGAGCATATTAAAAACATCCATTCTCCCAAACTCTATGCTGAACAAAAACTTCTCCGAGGTGGAGTTAAGTGCCCACAAATGATTTTAAAATGTATATATGTGTTTCCATATGTGTATACGTATGTGTGTCTGGAGATGTACAGATACATAGTAAGATAGTCTTTGTAGCCCATGCTGGTTTCCAACTTTTGATTACTCCTGCCTTACCCTGAGTTCTGGGATTGCAGGCCCACCTCCCACACTTGGCTTCTTCGCACAGGATCTGAATGTGTGCTCTCAGATGCAAACCAGGTCCTAAACTTGAGCACATTCATCAACCTGCACATTAAAATGAGGTCAGAGAGTCCTGTCTTACTGCCAATGCTCCGCCCCCTTAAACCCAGGCTCTCCTCATAACAAACAGATCAGGATCTTTGAGGTTGAGGTCCCAGCAGCAAGAACTTAAATTTCTTCAAGGCTGAGAACTGTATAGCCATAAAGTTTTAAATATGATAGAGGTGAATTTCTTTTGGTGGTATA